>NC_053500.1:53630924-53930924 GCF_905171775.1 Rana temporaria | reverse complement strand
GTGGACTCCAATCAAGTTGTAGAAAAACACACACACATACACACACTTCCCCCTTGCTGGGCTTCCCCAGTGACGTAGCAGAGGGTGCGTCAGAGGGTGCGGGGTCACATGACGGGTGGCCCTGCCTCCCCTATATAAGAAATGTCACAGCTTCAGCCGCTCATTCGCTGGGCTGTGTCCAGCGGTGAGAGGAGGTCGGCGATGCTGCGCTCTGGATGGATGGATCTTCTCATCGCTGAACTGGAGATCACCCACACCCGTCGCTGGATACAGACAACGTTGAAACAGGAAGCCGGGAACAAGTGTGACCGCTGGATTTTTTTATTATTAATAAAGGACTTTTTTCTACAGTGTGTGTGTTTTTTTTAACTATTTACACTTGCTTCGTGAAATGGTAGGGGTACCCCATTACCAATTCACATAGGGGGGGCCAGGATCTGGGGGTCCCCTTTGTTAAAGGGGTCTTCCAGATTATAAGCCCCCCCCCGCCCGCAGACCCCCATAACCACCGGGCAAGGGTTGTGGGGATGAGGCCCTTGTCCCCATCAACATGAGGACATCCTCCCCATGTTGAGGGCATGTGGCCTGGTACGGTTCAGGAGAGGGGGGGCCGCACTCTGTCCCCCCTCTTTTCTGCAGCCGGCCAGGTTAACGTGCTCGGATAAGGGGTCTGGTGTGAATTTTTGGGGGAACTCCACGCCATTTATTTTTTAAATTTGGGGTGGAGTTCCCCTTAAAATCCACACCAGACCTGAAGGGTCTGGAATGGATATTTGGGGGGAACCCCACGTAATTTTTTTTTAATTGACAGCGGGGTTCCCCTTTACATCCATTCCAGACCTGAAGGGCCTGGTAATGGAATTTGGGGGGACCCCCATGCTATTTTTTTTTTTATGAATCAATTCGCTCTGAATTGCCAGACAATTCATTATAGCCGCAAAGCCAGTTTTAAAAGACTTTTTTTCCTTTCAGAAATTACACTTTGTGCAGGGACAGTTCTATGTACGGGAAACATGCGCTATTTCACATGCTAACTTTACACCCCCCCCCCCCAGGTATGAAATTTAAAGTCATATTTCACTTTTATTGTTTCACTTTTAGCATTATTAAATTCACTGCTCCCGAAAAAACGGGAGTTTTTAAAACTTTTTTTTGTATTGATACATGTCCCCTGGGACAGGACCCAGGTCCCCAAACACTTTTTAGGACAATAAATTGCATATTAGCCTTTAAAAATAGCACTTTAGATTTCAAATGTTCGAGTCCCATAGACTTTAATAGGGTTCTAAAGTTCACACGAACATTTGGTGTGTTCGCAAGTTCTGGTGCGAACCGAACAGGGGGGTGTTCGGCTCATCCCTAGTCATGGCAAAGGCTGTGAATACTTATGTACATGGCATTTTTTGTTTTTTATCAAATAAATTTGAAAAAATTTCAAACAAATGTCTTTCACGTTGTCATTATGGGGATATTGGGCCAGATTCACATAGAACTGCGGCGGCATAACGTATCGTAGATACGTTACACCGCCGCAAGTTTTCATCGCAAGTGCCTGATTCACAAAGCACTTGCGATGAAAACTACGCTGGCAGCCTCCGGCGTGTGCCATTTAAATTAGGCGCGCTCCCGCCCCGGACCTACTGCGCATGCTCAGTTTTGCAATTCTCGTCGTGCTTTGCGTGCCGTGACGTCATTTTTTCGAACGGCGACGCGCGTAGCGTACTTCCGTATTCCCGGACGTGTTACGCAAACGACGTTAAATTTTAAATTTCGGCGCGGGAACGACGGACATACTTTAAACAGCAATACGATTGCTGAGTAAAGTTAGGGCAGGTCGGGGGGGGCGTGGCCAAGATGGCGACCTAGACGGACGTGTTTGAGAGGAGCTCCGCTCTCTGAGACCTGATCCCCCGTTACTTATAGGATCCACCGAATATCTTTACCCTGACTGGCAGCCGGTGCCCCCGGGTATGCGTAGAGGCAAATCCGGTTCCGGACGGAGAGGCAGCTCCACAGCTAAGGCGAGTCCCCGGCCGCAGCAGACACACACCCCGGTAGGCCGCGCGCACATGGCATCGCAAACCGCGCCCTCCCCAGCGAGCGCATCGGAGGAGGATCGCTTCCAGGCTCTCATGCTGGCAATACAGGGATGCCAAACCACCCTCACGGGTAAGATCGACACCCTACAGCTGGACCTTGGGCTCCTGCGGAGAGACCTGGACGGTATACGGGAGCGTCTGGGGGAGGCGGAGCGACGAGTGGGGGACTCGGAGGACTCCATCCGCGATCAGCGAGCCTCCCTGCACACCCTTCAGGTGAGAGTTAAGGCCCTGGAGTCGAGAGCGGGAGACAGCGAAAACCGCAGCAGAAGAAACAACCTTCGGGTGGTGGGCCTCCCGGAGGGGGCTGAGGGCCGGGACCCGACGGCGTTTACCGAAACCATGCTCCGCAACCTGCTGCCGCAGGCCCAATTTTCTCCACATTTTGTCGTCGAGAGGGCCCACAGGATGCCGCCGGGCCGTGCCGTGCCGGGGGCCCCCCCGCGCACCTTCATTTTCCGGCTGCTCAATTTTCGCGACAGGGATCTGGCGCTGAGGGAGGCTAGACGGGTGGAGGAGCTCCGGTTTGAAAACACACGCCTCATGATGTTCCCGGATTACTCCCTTGACACTCAACGGCTTCGCAGAACATTCGACCATGTCAAGGCCCAACTTCGCGCCAAAGGCCTGAAATATAGCATGCTGTTCCCGGCTCGGCTGCGGGTCATCGATGGAGAATCCACCCGTTATTTCACATCGCCGGAGGATGCCTCGCATTGGCTGGACACCCTACCCAGGCAGCGGTAACTGTGATGGTTTGACTTCTTTGCCTTATCCCCCTATTGCCACCTCCCTTTGATATTTTTACTGCACCTGAACGTTGCTCAGTTTTACATTTACCGCCTATGTGGCGGGGCAGGACTGTGCCTCCATGCCCCTGGTTCGTTTGGCCCCCTGCCCCCCCGCCTGCCCCTTCCGCCCCCATGACCCGGCTTGATATCTACAAGGATTCCCCTCCTGGACCTAATGGCCACGAGCCTGCTAAACCTGGGGGACTGATGGGGCTGTGTTCGCAGTAGGGACGGGGATGTTGGACTGGGATCGGGTGCTCTAGGGTATGAAGAGGTGGCTGGGGGAGATGGCCGGGGCCTTTCCTAGGCCTCCAGGTTTACGGGGCCTGTTTAACGGCTCCTGGTTGTAACGTTTAAGTTTGTGCCCCTAGCGTCGCCTAGGTGAACTGTTTTCAACAACTTCTTCAGTTATAATCTTGCACTAGGTTTATCTTTAAGCTGGGCTCTATGTGTTTTACAACACCCTGGGTGGATCCACATTATCTGGTCCATTAACACAGGTCTGGGGGTGGTGCCCTCCCTTGTTGGTACTGGTGAGCCGGGTGTCTGCTCTCCCGGTGCCTTCGGACGGGTCGCCTTGTCAGTTGTCCCCATAGGAGACTTTCCTACTGGTTGATGGGGTTGGTTTGGGGTCAATGCACTCCGGTCTTTTTTCCGGACGTGCGGGGTGGGGGGGATGGGCTGAGTTGTTTATTTGTTCTTTTCCCTTTTTTATGTTCATGTGAGTTGCCAATGTGATTGCCAGACTATAGCATACAGTATGTTGCCTTGGACGCCTTCTTCGGCCGGTGCTGATTGCATAGGCCGGGTGCCCAATGCTTTTGAGGTGGCTGTTTCAGTGTGGTCGATGGGGTACCCTTCCCCACGGTGGCGCTACCATACCCGATCTGACCGCCCTGTATTAGTGCGACCCCCATGGCTCCCATTAGGTTAATTTCGTGGAATGTCCGCGGGCTGAATGACAAGATAAAGAGATCACTGGTTATGGCCTACCTTAAGAAATACTCTCCTCACATATGCCTCCTGCAGGAGACCCATCTAACAGGGAGGAAAGTATTGGGCCTGAGGAAACAGTGGGTGGGACACTCTTACCATTCTGTGTACTCCAACTATGCCAGGGGGGTTAGCATACTCATCCACAAGTCCCTTGCCTACACCCTCCTAGACGTTAGAATAGACCCTGAAGGTAAATTTGTACTTCTCCATGCAGTGGTAGACACGGTGGAGCTGGTGATTGTGGGCATCTATATACCGCCCCCTGCCACGGTGTCCTTCCTAAAGTCCCTGGTTCCTATAATGGCTGCCTACCCCACGGACAACATTATCATTGCAGGGGATTTCAATATGGTCCCCAATCCATCTTTGGATAGGCTGGCCTCGGATAATAACGTTGATTCTCCCCTGCAGCGATGGGCTTCCCTGTACGGTCTTACGGATGTCTGGCGCTGGAAATACCGAGAGGACAGAGTATATACATGCCACTCCACCTCCTTCAGGGCCATGTCAAGAATTGATTTAATATATGTCAGTGGGGGACTGCTCCCGAAGGTTTGTGAGGTACAGATCCTTCCCAGGGGTATCTCGGATCATGCGCCTGTGCTCCTCCGACTACAGACACGAACCCCCCCTTCGGAGAGACTGTGGCGGCTTTCTCGCTATTGGATCTCAGAGGAGAGGGTCACAGCGGAGATCTCTAGGCGCGTGTCCGAGTACTGGGGATCCAATGAGGACTCCATGTCCCTGAGTACCAGGTGGGATGCCTTCAAGGCATTCACTAGGGGGTGCTATCAGTCTGCCATATCCCGTGAGCGATGTGCTGCCGTGATCTGTCTTGAGGAAGCGGAGGCCAAGGCCCGGGATCTGGAGTCCCGGTACGTGGCCACGCAGAACCCGGTCACGTATTCGGATATGCAGTCGGCTTACCGAGAGGTCATGCTTATCAGGGTGGCTAAGGCGGGGAAGAGACAACTAGCCCAGACGCAGCGCATCTTTGAGCAGGGGGAGAAAACAGGACGCCTCCTGGCCTGGTTGGCCAGGGAGCAGCAGCCTACGGCCACTATTGCCAGGATTAAAAACGACGGTGGGGTGGTGGAAGTCGACCCAATGACTATAAATGCTTGTTTTGCCTCCTACTACGAGACTCTATACTCATCCAGGGCTGACTGGTCCGGGGAGGAGCTGGACTCCTTTCTGGGACAGTTGACCTTCCCGACCCTGACGGAGGAGGCGCGTACATACCTTGATGGTGGGATATCCCTGGAGGAGGTACAGCAGGCCCTGGGGGAATTACAGTCGGGGAAAACTCCGGGTGTGGATGGCCTTCCCCCGGAATTCTACAAAGAATACGGGGAACTTCTTGGACCTAGACTCCACGCCATGATAGTAGCTTCTCTTAAGGAAGGCAGTCTCCCTCCCTCCATGGCGGAAGCCGTCATAGTGGTGATACACAAGCCGGGCAAGGACCCTGAGCTATGTGCCTCTTATAGGCCCATTTCACTTTTAAATGCTAAAATCCTCACCAAAGTCCTGGCTAGGCGCCTTAACACTATTCATACGGTGGTGCATGAAGACCAAACTGGTTTCATGCCCGGGAAGGGCACAGACATTAACCTCCGTAGGTTATACACGGTGCTGGGGGCTCAGGGGGCGTTGACCGAGTCCGACGTGGTGGCCTCTCTGGACGCTGAAAAAGCATTCGACTCGGTCGAGTGGACGTACCTATGGGAGGTCCTGCGTCGGTTCGGTTTTGGTCCCAGGTTTGTGTCTTGGGTACAGGCCCTATATAGTGCGCCCACTGCCAGGGTGCGTACGGGGTCGGCGCTTTCCCAGCCCTTCCGCCTCTACAGGGGCACAAGACAGGGCTGTCCTCTTTCCCCGGCCCTTTTCGCCCTAGCTATTGAACCCATGGCAATCCTTCTCCGCTCCTCGTCGGAGGTGAGGGGTATCCCCATGGGCCCGGTCGAAGAAAAACTATCCCTGTACGCGGATGATACCTTGTTGTATCTGCGGAATTCGTCTGGTTCTCTGGGGGCGGCCCTGGCACTTATTGATACGTTTGGCAGATTCTCCGGCATCCGCATCAATTGGGGGAAATCGGTCGTTTTCGCGCTAAAACCTTCGGAGGCCTCGGTCCCGGCGGACACTCCACTGCGATGGGTATCACAGTTCAGATACCTGGGAGTGGAGGTCCATAGGGACCTGAGCCAGTTCATCCCCCTGAACCTAACTCCGGTTTTGTCCCTCCTAACCCAGAGGTGTGCTGCTTGGAGGACACTTCCCCTCACTCCGGTTGGGAGGGTCAACCTGGTCAAAATGACGGTTTTGCCGAAATTTTTATATATTTTTAGACAAACTCCAGTCCCGATCCCTAATACGTTTTTTAAGAAACTAGAGGGTCTGATCACTTCTTTCATCTGGTGTGGGGGCACCCCTAGAATCGCTAGATCTACCCTGCAGCTGCCGGTTACTCTCGGCGGGCTGGCTCTTCCCTGCTTCCAGAAGTATTATTGGGCTGCGGTTCTTGTCACACTCCGGTGGTGGCTTTCGAAGGAGCCGGCCAACCCGGCGGCTACTCTGGAGGCCGCACTCCTGGGATCCTACTCCGAACTACGCAATCTTATCCATCGGGGGCCAAGATCTAGCCCGGCTGTTACGTCCTCGATGAAAACTACCCTGAGGGTGTGGGAAGTCGTTCGATCCAAAGTTCAGAGCCCCAGCTGCTGGTCCCCGCGTACTCCACTATGGGGAAACCCGCGTCTTTCCCACTTCCACTCCATACCTGACCCGGCCCTATGGGCCCGTTTCGAGGTTAAGACGCTTGCGGACATAGTCACGGTGGGCAGACTACTCACCTTTGATGAGTTAAAACAAAGGAAAGGACTGACGAATCGGATGTTTTTTAGGTTTCTCCAACTGCGTCATGCGTACAGGGCACAATTCCCTGGGCTCATTACACTTGAAACTACGAAGGTAGAGCGAATGCTGAGTGCGGCGGATGAGACTAAACCCTTGTCTGCTCTGTACTCGCTGTTGGTGGGTCTGGACACGTCTAAGGTTTCCCAGTTGTTTTCGGTGTGGCAGACGGATATTCCGGGGCTGGCTGACGACGACTGGGAGGAAGGCATACAACAATACCTCACCCTGGTGGTGTCGGCTAGAGACAGGTTTATTCAACTCAAATTTTTGCATAGGGCCTACTTCTCCCCCCAGCGCTTAGCCAAAATTTACCCGGAGAGGAGCCCTATCTGCACCAGATGCGGCGTGGAGGAGGGCTCATTCTTCCATGTGGTCTGGTCCTGTCCCATCTTGCAAACTTACTGGCAGGGGGTGGTTAATGTAATTAAAACGGTATGTAAGATCAGCGTACCCTGTGACCCTTTGCCGTTGCTTCTGGGAATAGTGGACACTCTGCCTGCGACTTCGGCTAAAAAACGTTTTATTTTCTTTGCAGCCTTTTACGCCAGGAAAGCAATTCTACTGAAGTGGAGGGAGGCTTCTCCTCCCACGATACGACAGTGGAGGATGCTGATTAATGCTGCTCTTCCTCTGTACAAACTAACATACATGGGTCGCAACTGCCCTGGGAAGTTTGACAAGGTGTGGGCGGCTTGGGTGAAAGCGGAACATTTGGACCTTGACTAGGGAGGCAGTATATACTAAAAATCAGGTTACTATTTATGGGAGTGGTGGTGAACGGTACTTGAGGCCAAGTGGGATCCTGCTGGACTACTTGTACGGACCACGGATGAATGAGGGGCTTTGGCATAGTGTGGCCCATCCCCCCCCCTCCCCCCCTTTCCATTCGTCTCCTAACACACTGTGCGGTAGGCTAGCAGGGGCTTGCCCCTGTGCCTTTAAGGGGGATCTTGCTTCCATAATAGATGTGACCCCCGAGGGGGAGGACTACTTCTGCGAAGGGGGGCTGGTGGGAGACGAGGGCTATGCAGTCTGCAGCTTCTAAAATTACATTTGGTATGTGCTTATCTGCTGACCCCACTGTGTGGGGGAAATTCTCTCACAAACGCATGACCAGTCACCTTGCGTGGTAATCTAATGTATCTTCATTCTGTAATGCTGTATAAACATGTTGAATTATGTATGGCGATTCTCTGGCAACTGTATGTATGCTCTGTTTATTTTATTTCAATAAAAAAGTTAGGGCAGGTCAAACGACGACTAACTTTGCGACGGGAAACTAGACTAGCAGCGACGTAGCGAACGCGAAAATCCGTCGGGAATCGCGGTAACTCCTAATTTGCATACCCGACTCTGGTTTACGACGCAAACTCCCCCCAGCGGCGGCCGCGGTACTGCATCCTAAGATCCGACCGTGTAAAACAATTACACCTGTCGGATCTTATGGATATCTATGCGTAACTGATTCTATGAATCAGTCGCATAGATAGAAACAGAGATACGACGGCGTATCAGGAGATACGCCGTCGTATCTCTTTGCTGAATCTGGCCCATTGTTTGTAGAATTTTGAGGAAAATAATGAATTTAATCCATTTTGGAAAAAGGCTGTAACATAACAAAATGTGGGAAAAGTGAAGCGCTGTGACTACTTTCCGGGTGCACTGTAATCACATATGAAACTGTGAGCCTGACCTTTTCTGAAAACTGGGCCGAGATGAGGTAATTTCTGAGTTATCTGGACAATTTCTGAGAATGAATATCCTTAGCATATCTGAGAAGCAATACATCATTTCCACATGAGCAATACACCACGTATATACAGTTGATAAGCACATTATGTCACATGGAGAATTGTGTAATTATTGCTTAAAAATAAACCATTCCTTTACCCATGCCTTATGTTCTGCTGACGTTTGACCTCCATTAGATTTTTATTTCCATCCGTGTCTGTTGTAGATTTTCTCTAATTTCCTGTCTGGTGAAAC
This sequence comes from Rana temporaria, assembly GCF_905171775.1. Classification (NCBI taxonomy): domain Eukaryota; kingdom Metazoa; phylum Chordata; class Amphibia; order Anura; family Ranidae; genus Rana; species Rana temporaria. The sequence continues at coordinate 53,922,133 of NC_053500.1, read as the reverse complement.
TTTTGTCAAATGAAAGTAAAGGCAAACTTTTTTATTTTATTTTATTTTGAGTAGAGTAAGGCCCCTTTCACATTGTTGCAGGGGCGGCATCGGCGGTAAAGCTTGGTGCCCCATTGATTTCAATGGGCAGGACCCGCAGAGGAGCGGTATACACTCCACTCCAAAAATGCTGCTAGCAGGACTTTTTTTACCGTCCTGCTGGCGCACCACTACAGTGTAAAAGCCCTCAGGGCTTTCACACTGGAGAGACAGCAGTGGCTGTTTCAGGTTGGTTTGCAGGGGCTATTTTTAGCGTTATAGCGCCTGCAAACCGCTCCAGTGTGAAAGGGGTCTAAGGCAGAGTCATAACCCCTGTTTTATATATTTATTTATTTATTTGGCATCTGCAAAAAAAGAAAAAAAAATCCAAAACAAGAAGTGAGAGAAAATCCTTCCAAAGTCATTTGCCACCAGGGCATACTTGCCGACTTGGGTCTTAGGCACAACACAACACTGCAACCCCTCACAGATACTGTAATTGGAGCGCAACAAAAAGCCACATGCAAAGTATTGCATCAAAAATTTGTTATTAGACGCCCCTGTTAAACAGGGGCAGAAAAATTGAGCCTTAGGCACAACACAACACTGCAACCCCTCACAGATACTGTAATTGGAGCGCAACAAAGAGCCACATGCAATGTATTGCATCAAAAATTGTTATTAGACGCCCCTGTTAAACAGGGGCAGAAAAATTGGGCCTTAGGCACTGGTGGCGGTGACCTTCGGAAATGCACACAGACTTTCCTGGCCTGCTTCAGGACATCCTGTAAGCCCGGGTACCTGCCCAAGAACCGCTGCACCACCAAATTCAGAACATGAGCAAAACAGGGCACATGGGTCAGTTTTCCCTGTCGCAGGGCAGAGAGGAGGTTGGTGCCATTGTCACTAACCACCATTCCTGGCTTAAGCTGGCGTGGCGTCAACCACCTCTGAGCCTACCCCTGTAGAGCTCACAGAACCTCTGCCCCAGTGTGGCTCCTGTCTCCCAAGCACACCAGCTCTAGGACCGCATGGCATCTCTCTGCCTGCATTCCTGCGTAGCCCCTCGTACGCCTACGGAGCACGGCTGGTTCCGAGGAAACATCAGCACAGGAAGAGGCCACAGAGGAAGAAGAAGAGAAGGGGGTGGAGGAGAGAGGTGTGTCACAACCAGTAGTAGTGTTTTGGAGGCGTGGTGGCAGAACAACCTCCAACACTACTGTACATTGCCCTGCGTCCTTCCCAGCTGCCAGAGTCCCTGTCCATGCCTGCTGGACCATGAGTCAGTGGTAAGATGCACCTTACCACTGACCGCCCTGTCCAGCGAGGCATGGACATTGCCTTCCACATGCCGGTAGAGAGCGGGAATCGCCTTGCGTGAGAAAAAGTGGCGTTTGTGTACTTGCCACTGAGGTACCGCACATTCCACAAACTCACGGAAGGGGGCAGAATCTACCGGCTAAAAAGGTAGCAGTTGAAGTGCTAGCAATTTTGCTAAGCTAGCATTCAACCACTGGGCATATGGATGGCTGGGAGAGTACTTCTTTCGGTGCTGCAGCAGCTGGGGCAGGGAAATTTGTCTGCTACCATCAGTAGATTTCCCGCATGTACTACTAGGTTGTGACACACCTATTTCTACACCTTCAGTCCTATCAGTGCAGGCTTCAGAGAGGACTGAGGGTCTAGTGGGGTTGGAGCTTCCAGCTGATGAGGGGCAAGGGGAGGTCCGCTTTGTTCTTTGGTGTGGGTCTTTCTGGTATGCTTGCCAACGAACTGCATGGCAGGTCGACATATGTCTGGTCAAGCATGTGGTGCCCAAGCGGGTGATGTTTTGGCCACGCGAGATACGCTTGAGACATATGTTGCAAATAGCAACGGTGCGATCTGATGCACATGTCTCAAAAAAAGCCCACACCAAAGAACTTTTGCAGTAACGTTGAGACACAGCAGCGCCCTGCACAGGCGTAGCTCTGCGATGTAATGCAGTTGGTGTGCTGCCCTTAAGCTGGCCCCTGGAGGGCATCCTGCCTCTTTGGAGATGTGCCTGTGCCTCGTCGTCGTCCTCCTCCTCGTCTTCCTCCTCCTCTCTCCTATCAGGCACCCACGTAGAGTCAGTGAACTCATCATCCCCTCCCTCCTCATCACTGTCGAAAACCTGGCAGTATGCTGCAGCTGGGGGAACATGACTGCCAGATTGCTGTCCCTCTCGGGCCCCCCCTCTCTCTAGGCTCATATCAATGCCTTCCTCTATCTGTGTTCCATCATCGGAGCCTTCAAAATGCTGCGCATCTTCATGCAGCATGTACCCAACACTGTGTTGAAACAGTTCGGGGGACTCCTCAGGAGGACGCCTTGGCAGCTGCTTTGCCAGACAAACTAAGCTCAGCCTGGGTGAGAGAGGATGAGGAGGATGAGGACGGCTTGATCATCCACTCTACTAATTTCTCTGCATGTTGAGTCTCAACACAGCCAGCTCCCGAAAAGAAGCATGAGCGTGTCAGACGGCCACGTGCTGAAGAGGATGCACCGTGTCTACCACCAGTGTTGCCTCTAGATGCAGAGCCTACTTGCCCTTGTGACTCTCTGCCTCTCTTTGTTGTCCTTCCAGACATTTTAATGGCCTGCACAGGACAAAATCAGAAATAAACAGCACAAGTGCAGTAACAGCAAAAGTGTTTATGTGCAATTAAACAGCACACGTGCAGTAACAGCAACTGCGTTTATGTGCAAATAAATAGCACACGTGCAGTAAAAGCAAAAGTGTTTATGGGCAAATAAATAGCACACGTGCAGTAAGAGCAACTGCGTTTATGGGCAAATAAACAGCACACGTGCAGTAACAGCAACTGCGTTTATGTGCAAATAAATAGCACACGTGCAGTAAGAGCAACTGCGTTTATGGGCAAATAAAGAGCACACCTGCAGTAACAGCAACTGCGTTTATGGGCAAATAAATAGCACACGTACAGTAAGAGCAACTGTGTTTATGGGCAAATAAAGAGCACACGTGCAGTAACAGCAACTGCGTTTATGTGCAATTAAACAGCACACGTGCAGTAACAGCAACTGTGTTTCAGTGCAAATAAATAGCACACGTGCAGTAAGAGCAACTGTGTTTATGGGCAAAAAAAGAGCACACGTGCAGTAACAGCAACTGCGTTTATGGGCAATTAAACAGCACACGTGCAGTAACAGCAACTGTGTTTATGTGCAAATAAATAGCACACGTGCAGTAAGAGCAACTGCGTTTATGAGCAAATAAAGAGCACACTAGGGCCCCATACTCACGAGCAAACATGTCTGCTGAAACTGGCCCGCAGGCCAGTTTCAGCAGACATGTTTGGTCGTGTGTGGGCGCGAGCGGGCCGAATTCCAGCAAACATTTGCCCGCCGGGCCTTTTCCCAGCGGGCAAATATTCCTGGACTTGTTTTAAAACAGCCCGCTGGAATTCAGCCCGCTCGGACATGTACGGTCGTCAGTACAGACCTACCGTACATGTCCAGGCGCCCGCCGTCCCTCGCATGCGTCGAATGACTTCGACGCATGCGTGGAAGCATTTTAAAGGCGGGCCGCCCACGTCGCCGCGTCATTGTCGCGGCGACACCGCGTCATCGACGCGGCGACACCGCGGACACGCCCCGCGTATTGTTTACGCGCGGACTTCTGTACGATGGTGTGTACAACCATCGTACAGAAGCCCTCTGGCAGACATGTATGGTGAAAACGGTCCGACGGACCGCTTTCACCATACATGTTTGTCCGTGTGTACCCGGCCTAGGGATGAGCTTTATGTTCGACTCGAACGTATATTCGACTCGAACATTGTCTGTTCGTACGTTCGACGTACAGGTCGTTCGCGCCAAATTCGAGTGACGCGCAACGGCCCATAATTCACTGCGGCATTGCGCGCTGATGATTGGTCAAGAATGCACCATGACCCTGCCAGGGTGGCTTTGGCCAATTATGGCTCAGGGGGTTTAGTACACGCCCCACACTATATAAGGCCGCCTGCAAGGCGGCCGCGTGTAGTTTGTTCCGGCTTTGTTAAAGAGAAGTCAGTCAGTCAGAGAGAGAGAGATAGAGAGAGACACAGTGGGCCGGATTCAGATACCTGAGCGTATCTGTCCGACCGGCGTAACGTATCCTAGATACGTTACACCGCTGTAACTTTGGGCGCAAGTTCCGTATTCAGAAAGAACTTGCACCCTAAGTTACAGCGGCGTAACGTATGTGGGCCGGCGTAAGCCCGCCTAATTCAAATGGGGATGTTGGGGGCATGTTTTATTTAAATTTGCTTTGACCCCGCGTATTTTACGTTTTTTTAACAGCGCATGCGCCGTTCGTGAAAAAATCCCAGTGCACAAGCTCGAAAATCCACCGCAAAACGTCATTGCTTTTGACGTGAACGTAAATTACTTCCAGCCCTATTCGCGAACGACTTACGCAAACAATGTAAAATTTCAAAACTCCGCGCGGGAACGACGGCCATACTTAACATTAGCTATGCCTCATAAAGCAGGTGTAACTATACGCCGGAAAAAGCCAAACGCAAACGACTTAAAAAAAAGCCCCAAGCGGTCGTTCGTTTCTGAATCGACGCAAATACTAATTTGCATATTCCTCGCGTAAAAATACAGAAGCGCCACCTAGCGGCCAGCCTGAAATTGCAGCCTAAGATACGATCTCTTACACTTGTACCGACAGGTGTCTTACACCTGTCGGATCTTAGGGACATCTATGCGTAACTGATTCTCTGAATCAGGCGCATAGATACGCCGTCGTATCTCTGAGTGCGCTCGGTCGTATCAGGAGATACGCCATCGTATCTCTTTCTGAATCTGGCCCAGTGTATTTTCTACCAGATAGATAGATAGATAGATAGATAGAGCAGGCAGGCTAGTCAGTTTAGTTAAATTTACAGTGTGTAGAGGATATATATACATCCTAGCGTTGTACATATATTTATACACTGTATAGCTTAGCTAGATCAGCTATTCCTATTGTTAGGCAGTAGATTGTGCTAGATGCAGTGCTCTAACGTGTTGTATTGCCTGCATGCTGTTTAGTTTACACCTAAACATAGTACTCAGTGTTAGTGGACATGTGCTATTTAATTGCACATAAACGCAATTGCTGTTACTGCACGTGTGCTATTTAATTGCACATAAACGCATTAGCTCTTACTGCACGTGTGCTATTTATTTGCACATAAACGCAGTTGCTGTTACTGCACATGGGCTATTTAATTGCACATGAACGCAGCTGCTGTTACTGCACGTGGGCTATTTAATTGCACATAAACGCAGTCGCTCTTACTGCACAAGTGCTGTTTTTTTGCCCATAAACGCAGTCGCTCTTACTGCACGTGTGCTGTTTTTTTGCCCATAAACACAGTCGCTCTTACTGCACGTGTGCTGTTTTTTTGCCCATAAACGCAGTCGCTCTTACTGCACGTTTGCTGTTTTTTTTCCCATAAACGCATTAGCGGTTACTGCACGTGGGCTATTTAATTGCACAAAAACGCAATTGCTGTTACTGCACGTGGGCTAATTAATTGCACATAAACGCAGTCGCTCTTACTGCACGTGTGCTGTTTATTTCTGATTTTGTCCCGTGCAGGCCATTAAAATGTCTGGAAGGACAACAAAGAGAGGCAGAGAGTCACGAGGGCAAGCAGGCTCTGTATCTAGAGGCAACGCTGGTGGTGGACACAGTGCATCCTCTTCAGCACGTGGCCGTCTGACACGCTCGTCCTTCTCTTTGGGAGCTGGCCGTGTTGAGCCTCAACATGCAGAGAAATTAGTAGAGTGGATGACCAAGTCGTCCTCATCCTCCTCATCCTCTCTCACCCAGGCTGAGCTTAGTTTGTCTGGCAAAGCAGCTGCCAAGGTGTCCTCTTCCCTCTGCACAATGGCATCACACAATCCTTCCCTAGTCCCACCATGTCCTCTTGAGGAGTCCCCCGAACTGTTTCAACACAGTGTTGGGTACATGCTACATGAAGATGCGCAGCGTTTTGAAGGCGCCGATGACGGAACACAGATAGAGGAAGGCATTGATGTGAGCCCAGAGAGAGCGGGTGCCCGAGAGGGACAGCAATCTGTCACTCATGTTCCCCCAGCTTCAGCATACTGCCAGGTTTCGACAGTGATGAGGAGGGAGGGGATGATGAGGTCACTGACTCTACGTGGGTGCCTGATAGGAGAGAGGAGGAGGAAGACGAGGAGGAGGAGGAAGAGGCACAGGCACATCTCCAAAGAGGCAGGATGCCCTCCAGGGGCCAGCTTAAGGGCAGCACACCAACTGCATTACATCGCAGAGCTACGCCTGTGCAGGGCGCTGCTGTGTCTCAACGTTACTGCAAAAGTTCTTTGGTGTGGGCCTTTTTTGAGACATGTGCATCAGATCGCACCGTTGCTATTTGCAACATATGTCTCAAGCGTATCTCGCGTGGCCAAAACATCACCCACTTGGGCACCACATGCTTAACCAGACATATGTCGACCTGCCATGCAGTTCGTTGGCAAGCATACCTGAAAGACCCACACCAAAGAACAAAGCGGACCTCCCCTTTCCCCTCATCAGCTGGGAGCTCCAACCCCACTAGACCCTCAGTCCTCTCTGAAGCCTGCACTGATAGAACTGAAGGTGTAGAAATAGGTGTGTCACAACCTAGTAGTACATGCGGGAAATCTACTGATGGTAGCAGACAAATTTCCCTGCCCCAGCTGCTGCAGCGCCAAAAGAAGTACTCTCCCAGCCATCCACATGCCCAGTGGTTGAATGATAGCTTAGCAAAATTGCTAGCACTTCAACTGCTACCTTTTCAGTTGGTAGATTCTGCCCCCTTCCGTGAGTTTGTGGAATGTGCGGTACCTCAGTGGCAAGTACCCAAACGCCACTTTTTCTCGCGGAAGGCGATTCCCGCTCTCTACCGGCATGTGGAAGGCAATGTCCATGCCTCGTTGGACAGGGCGGTCAGTGGTAAGTTGCATCTTACCGCTGACTCATGGTCCAGCAGGCATGGACAGGGACGTTAACTCTCTTTCACGGCGCATTGGGTGACTCTGCTGGCAGCTGGGAAGGACGCAGGGCAAGGTACAGTAGTGTTGGAGGTTGTTCCGCCACCATGCCTCCAAAACACTACTACTGGTTGTGACACACCTCTCTCCTCCACCCCCTCCTCTTCTTCTTCCTCTGTGGCCTCGTCCTATGCTGATGTTGACTGTGAACCAGCCATGCTCCATAGGCGTACGAGGGGCTATGCAGGCCAAGAGATGCCATGCGGTGCTAGAGCTGGTGCGCTTGGGAGACAGGAGCCACACTGGGTCAGAGGTTCTGTCAGCTCTACAGGGGCAGGCTCAGAGGTGGTTGACGCCACGCCAGCTTAAGCCAGGAATGGTGGTTAGCGACAATGGCACCAACCTCCTCTCTGCCCTGCGACAGGGAAAACTGACCCATGTGCCCTGTTTTGCTCATGTTCTGAATTTGGTGGTGCAGCGGTTCTTGGGCAGGTACCCGGGCTTACAGGATGTCCTGAAGCAGGCCAGGAAAGTCTGTGTGCATTTCCGAAGGTCATACAATGCCACTGCTCGGCTGACAGACCTCCAAAGGGAATACAACCTGCCCAAGAACCGCCTAATCTGTGACATGCCCACCAGATGGAACTCTACATTGGCCATGCTGCAGCGGCTGCACACGCAGCAGAGGGCCATCAATGAGTACCTGTGCCAATATGGCAGCAGAACTGGGTCAGGGGAGCTTGGTTTTTTTCCCCACACCAGTGGGCCTTGATCAGGGATGCATGCACTGTCCTGTCACCATTTGAGGAGGCCACGAGGATGGTGAGCAGTGACAGTGCATGCATCAGTGAGACTGTCCCTCTTATTCACCTGTTGGAGCACACGCTACGTGGAATAATGGACAGACAGTGGTCCTGCATGCCCGCCTAGAACACAGGAAGAGGATGATGATTGTATCAGCAGCATGGAGGTGGAGCCTAGCACTCAGCAGCAGCAGTCTTCAAGGGATCACTTACAGTCCCAAGGAACCCGTGGACTTTTACGTGGCTGCGGATCCTGTCGTCCTCAGTGACCCAGAGGACTGTGCCCCGAATGCCTCAGCAAACCTACGCTGCATGGCCTCCCTGATCCTGCAAAGCCTGCGTAAGGATCCTCGTGTTCGTGGTATCAAGGAGAGGGATCATTACTGGCTGGCAACAAGAGTAAAGTTGCGGAGCTTATCTTGCTGTCGCAGAGGGAGCAGAATATGAAACATCTTTGGGAGGCCTTGCAGAAGGGTCTGTGCAACACGTTCCCAGAACCTGGGGGATTACCAAATCCTGTTCCTGGACAACGTGTTGCTGAGGCTTCGGTGAGTCACAGAAGGAGCGGTGGAGAAGGTGGCCGTCTGACCGATGCGTTCAGACAATTTTTTAGTCCGCAGCCCCAAGGTATGACCGGTTCCAGCAACCATCACCAGCGTTTGTTTTACATGGTGCTTGAATACCTAGGGGCAAGATCAGACTTGGACACCTTCCCCACCGAAAATCCTCTGGCTTACTGGGTCTTGAGGATGGATCACTGGCCAGAGCTTGCACAGTACACAATTGAGCTACTGGCTTGCCCTGCATCCAGCGTTCTTTCAGAATGCACATTCAGTGCTGCTGGAGGCTTTGTGAACGATCACAGGGTGCGCCTCTCCACCGACTCCGTCGATCGACTGACCTTCATAAAAATGAATCAGGCTTGGACCAACACCAGCTACCAAGCACCTGATGCTGATGTAACTGAATATTTTTTTGGAAATGACAGATCCCTTGGAGACTGCCTATGCTGATGCTGAGTGACTGTCCTGTTATGCTGCTGACTGAATATCCTTTTCCTCCTCACTGATCTTGCTGATAGCTAGTAAGAAAAAAACCAGTGCCTAAGGCCCAATTTTTCTGCCCCTGTTTAACAGGGGCGTCTAATAAAAAATTTTGATGCAATACTTTGCATGTGGCTCTTTGCTGTGCTCCAATTACAGTGTCTGTGAGGGGTTGCAGTGTTGTGTTGTGCCTAAGGCCCAATTTTTCTGCCCCTGTTTAACAGGGGCATCTAATAACAATTTTTGATGCAATACTTTGCATGTGGCTCTTTGCTGCTCTCCAATTAGAGTATCTGTGAGGGGTTGCAGTGTTGTGTTGTGCCTAAGGCCCAATTTGTCTGCCCCTGTTTAACAGGGGCGTCTAATAAAAAAATTTGATGTAATACTTTGCATGTGGCTCTTTGCTGTGCTCCAATTACAGTATCTGTGAGGGGTTGCAGTGTTGTGACACCACCACCAGTGCCTAAGGCTCAAATTTTCTGCCCCTGTTCTAGTACTTTCCTTTGTTTGGTTCTTTTCTAATTTGAGTTCATTCTATTTTATTTTCCTGTACTAAATACTCATTGTCAATGTAAACACCACAAATCTAGATTTGTTCTTTTAGGCAGCATTGATATAAATAAGAAGCCACACGTTGTTGAGTATCCAAAAATATTTATTGTATCACACTTAAAATGTGTCATTTTCATTTTTTTCAAAAAATATCTTAATAGAAATTCTTTATTTATTTATTTTTTGTCAAGAAATATATTTTTGCTTTTAAATACTTGTCTACATCTATTTTTTTTAAACCCTCCCCAGCACATCAATGAGATTCTTCAGGTTTTGGTCTACGTTTCGTTTTTTCTTTATAATCTTCTCTAACGCAAGGTTTGTGTCCTCTATTTCTGCCCTGCAGGACATGATCTCCCCAATTAGGACATGGGCACTGTAGGTGTCTAATCTGCTTCCAACAGCTCGAACACCTTCTGAAATTTGGAAAAAAACATGTATTACAATTATGCAGGCCTACATGTATTACCTGAAGCTGTGCGGTATGACACTGACCTGATGTGGTGGCATTTTGCACTTCATGCACATCCGGCGAGGGTGGGGCTTGGCTCTGTGTGGGGTTGGTCGGCTCCACTGCTGCAGCTTGATTGCGGCCTATGAGATTGTAAAAAAGGGATACATGAATCAAAAAGATTAGAGGCCTGAAAGAGGAATATCAATCATTCTTTTTAAAAAGTGTGGTACAATTGTCTGTTTTTACAATCCTTCTAAGCTTAACACGGAATTGTATCCATTACCAAAGCTGCTGCATTTCTCTATCTTTGGCCAAGTTTCCTACATGGAAAAACAACAAGTATACACTGGATCACCTCTGTGTGACACCCTAACTAGGTTGTTCTTGTGGCCAACACTCAGTGCCGATCCTGACCTCCCTGGGGCCCGAAGCAAAATGACATGGCACATTAAAAATGAGAAGCGGGGGGCGCTGACGACAGTGACATGACACATTAAAGAAAGTTGAGAAGTGGGGGGAGGGGGTGTTCTGCTGTCAGAAATGACATCTTACATTAAATTGAGAAGTAAGGGGTGCTGACTTCTTGCCTCTTCTCCCATGCAGCCAGCGAGTTGAAAAGCGGGGTGAGGGGGCGAAAATGACTTCTTACCAGGCGGGGCCTCTAGTTATTTGGGGGGCCCTTCGCAGCTTTGCGGGGCCCTAAGCAGCTTGCATAGTGAGCCTATAGGGCGGACAACCATTGTGCTACTGAGTCCATATGTGTAATCAACTGCTGTGCTGAGCATACTCTCCTTTTACTGTATATTGACTTAAGTTGGATTATTTAAATCTAGTTACCGGTAATAACACATCTACATTAACCACTTACCTACAGTACACATACACCCCCTTCCTGCTCAGACTAAATTTTAGCTTCCGGCACTGCGTCACTTTAACTGACAATTGCGCGGTCGTGCGACGTGGCTCCCAAACAAAATTGACGTCCTTTTTTTCCCACAAACAGAGCTTTCTTTTGGTGGTATTTGATCGCCTGTGCGGTTTTTAGTTTTTGCACTATACACAAAAAAAAGAGCGACAATTTTGAAAAAAAAACACAATATTTTTTACTTTTTGCTATAATAAATATCCCATTTAAAAAAAAAAAAAATTGTATCTCCGTTTAGGCCGATACGTATTCTTCTACATATTTTTGGTAAAAAAAATAAAAAAATCGCATTAACCGTATAGTGACTGGTTTGTTATATTGCCTACAAAATAGGGGAACATAATTGTGATTTTTTTTTTTACTAGGAATGGCGGCGATCTGCGATTTTTTTTTTCGGGACTGCGACATTATAGCGGACACATCGGACATTTTTTGACACATTTTTGGGACCATTTACATTTATACAGTGAACAGTGCTAAAAATATGCATTGATTACTGTATAAATGTGACTGTCAGGGAAGGCGTTAAATGTGTAGCCTAATCAGTGTTCTAACTGTGGGGGGGGGGTGACTGGGGGAGGTAACCGATCTGTGTCCCTATGTACAAGGGACACAGATCGGTCTCCTCTCTCCCTGACAGGACGTGGAGCTCTGTGTTTACACACAGTGCTCCACGTCCCCGCTCAGTTACCGGACAATCGCGGGTGCCCGGTGGCCATCGGGCACGCGCACAGTGTTCCCAGTAACGCGACGTGTGCGCGCCCCCTAGCAGCTTCTAATGGCAGGACGTCATATCTGTCTTCAGTGAAGTGCATTGACTGACCGAAAATGGGCGTGGCAATTACTAGCACGATCGTCATGGACGGAGATACGTGCAGAGCTTCTTGAATGCGCAGTGTATAAAGGGATATTGCGTGAGTGAGAACGTCGTTCGCAGTCGGTAGAAAACGTTGGGAAAACGATCGTGCAGTACGACGATACAAAACTTGATTTTTGGACTTTATGATCAGTGGATGAGTTTGTGGGTTAGATATGGGGAGAAAGCTAAGGCTTGTCTGACATTTTTTTTTGCTAAATTTTGACTTGCAGAAATAATGGAGGCCTTCAGAGAACAGGAGTTCTTCACAGAATTTGTTCAAAGGGGCCCCGGATGGCAACCCCCCTTTTTTCTAGAATTTTTCTTTCCCAAAAAAATAATTTATTCGGCCAAGATCTGGCATTGTAATGGCCCCCCCAACCCCTAAAATAATCGACATATTGTTGCCACACAGCACGTGCGCTTTGGGGGGCCAAGCCTGTATGGCCACAGGCTCACGGGCCACCACTGGAACATCAATGGCCTCATCACCAGGCACAAGTGTCATGTAGTTTGTTGAGGGTCTCTTTAGGAAATTGTGCAATATGCAGCAGCAAAGTATGACATGGTTCAGATTCTACTTAACAAACCTACAGTCCTTGTCTTGTTTGCACCGCCTGTATACTGCTGTTCAAAGTATTTAGGGCCAAAGGGTCTTGTCAGGGCTGATCCTCCCTATAGGCTCACTATGCAAGCCGCTTAGGGCCCCGTAAAGCTGCAAAAGGCCCCCCAAATTACTAGAGGCCTCGCCTGGTGAGAAGTCATTTTCACCCCCTCACCCCGCTTCTAAACTCGCTGGCTGAGTAATTTCCTCAACTTTCTTTAATGTGACATGTCACTGTCGTCAGCGCCCCCTGCTTCTCATTTTTAATGTGCCATGTCATTTTGCTTAGGGCCCCAGGGAGGTCAGGATCGGCACTGGGTCTTGTAATGACCTAGGGGGAGTGGTGGCGGGGAAACTCATGCTATTTTTTTCAATGATTTTTATCCATATTGCAGGGACCAAACAATACATTAAAGCCGCAAGCAGTATTAAATGTATTTTTTCTTATAGTAATCTCATGTTGTGCAGGGACATTTCTAAACACGTGCCACTAATATAGACACCCAGCAGGTACGATATTTAAAGGAATTTTTGATTTTTTTTTTTCACTTTAAGCATCATTAAAATCGCTGCTCCAGAAAAAAATAGTTTTTAAAAGTTTATTTTTCCATTGATACATGTTCCCTGGGCAAGACCCGGGTTCTCAAATACGTTTTCCAACAATAACTTGAATATTGGGCTTTAAAATGAGCACTTTTGAATTCGAACGTTCGAGTCCCATAAACTTCAATGGGTTTCTTAATGTTTGCGCAAACGTTTGGTCCGTTCGAAAGTTCTGGTGCGAACTGAACGCGGGTATGTTCGGCTCATCCCTAGAGCACACGTGCAGTAAGAGCAACTGCGTTTATGTGCAATTAAACAGCACACGTGCAGTAACAGCAACTGCGTTTATGTGCAAATAAATAGCACACGTGCAGTAAGAGCAACTGCGTTTATGGGCAAATAAAGAGCACACGTGCAGTAACAGCAACTGCGTTTATGTGCAAATAAATAGAACACGTGCAGTAAGAGCAACTGCGTTTATGGGAAAATAAAGAGCACACGTGCAGTAACAGAAACTGCGTTTATAGGCAATTAAACAGCACACGTGTGCTATTTATTTGCGTTTATGTGCAAATAAATAGCACACGTGCAGCAAGAGCAACTGCGTTTATGGGCAAATAAGCAGCACACGTGCAGTAACAGCAACTGCGTTTATGTGCAATTAAACAGCACACGTGCAGTAAGAGCAACTGCGTTTATGGGCAAATAAGCAGCACACGTGCAGTAACAGCAACTGCGTTTATGTGCAATTAAACAGCACACGTTCAGTAATAGGAACTGCGTTTATGTGCAAATAAATAGCACACATGCAGTAAGAGCAACTGTGTTTATGGGCAATTAAACAGCACACGTGCAGTAACAGCAACTGCGTTTATGGGCAAATAAATAGCACACGTGCAGTAAGAGCAACTGTGTTTATGGGCAATTAAACAGCACACGTGCAGTAACAGCAACTGCGTTTATGGGCAAATAAATAGCACACGTGCAGTAACAGCAACTGCGTTTATGGGCAAATAAATAGCACACGTGCAGTAACAGCAACTGTGTTTATGGGCAAATAAAGAGCACACGTACAGTAACAGCAACTGCGTTTATGTGCAAATAAATAGCACACGTGCAGTAACAGCAACTGCGTTTATGGGCAAATAAGCAGCACACGTGCAGTAACAGCAACTGCATTTATGTGCAATTAAACAGCACACGTGCAGTAACAGCAACTGCGTTTATGTGCAAATAAATAGCACGCGTGCAGTAACAGCAACTGTGTTCATGTGCAATTAAATAGCACACATGCACTAACAGCAACTGCGTTTATGTGCAATTAAACAGCACACGTGCAGTAAGATCGAGTACGTTTAGGTGTAAACTAAACAGTACACAGGCAATACAACATGGTATAACACTGCAGCTAGCACAATCTACTGCCTGACAAATAGGAATAGCTGATCTAGCTAAGCTATACAGTGTATAAATATATGTACAACTCCTAGGATGTATATATATCCTCTACACACTGTAAATTTAACTAAACTGACTAGCCTGCCTGCTCTATCTATCTATCTATCTATCTATCTATCTATCTATCTATCTATCTATCTATCTATCTATCTGGTAGAAAAGACACTGGGCCAGATCCACAAAGAACTGCCTATCTTTAGGCAGGCGTAGCATATCTCAGATACACTACGCCAACGTAACTTAGAGCGGAGGATTCCTTATCCAGAAAAAATTTGTGCCGTAAGTTACGGCGGCGTAGTGTAAATGTGTTGGCGTAAGGGCGCGTAATTCAAATGACTAAGATGTGGGCGTGTTTTATGATAATTCATCTTGACCCCACGTAACCAACGTTTTTTTTTAACGGCGAATGCGCCGTCCGTGGGGGTATCCCAGTGCGCATGCTCGAAATCACGTCACAAATAGTCAATGCTTTCGACGTGAACGTAATTTACGCAAAGCCCTATTCGCGAACGTTTTATGCAAATGACGTAAACTACGGAAAATTCGACGCTGTCCCGACGTCCATACTTAACATTGCGTACGCCTCATAGAGTCAGGGGTAACTTTACGCTGGAAAAAGCCATACGTAAACAACGTAAAAAATGCGCCGGGCGGACGTACGTTTGAGGATCGGCTAATTTGCATACTCAACGCGGAAATCAACGGAAGCGCCACCTAGCGGCCAGCGTAAATATGCACCTAAGATCCGACGGCGTACTAAGACGTATGTCAGTCGTATCTAGCCCACATTCAGGCGTATCTTGTTTTGTGGATACAAAACAAAGATACAACGGTGCATCGTAGAACTTATGCGGCGTATCAATAGATACGCCGCCATAAGTTCTTTGTGGATCTGGCCCACTGTGTCTCTCTCTAACTGACTGACTGTCTGATCTGTAACAACGCCGCAACACACTACACGCGGCCGCCTTGTAGGCAGCCTTATATAGTGTGGGGCGTGTACTAAACCCCCTGAGCCATAATTGGCCAAAGCCACCCTGGCTTTGGCCAATTATTGTTCCCCGTTTTTTGCACGCTGTGATTGGCCAAGCATGCAGGGTCATAGTGCATGCTTGACCAATCATCAGCACGCAATGCCGCAGGGAATTATGGGCCGTTGCGCGTCACTCGAATTCGGCGCGAACGACCCATTTTGTTCGAATTTCGTCGAACGTACGAACAGACAATGTTCGAGTCGAACATACGTTCGAATCGAACACAAAGCTCATCCCTACCCAGGAGTTCTGATTCAAAAGTGTTCCTTTCATTTTTTTGAGCAGTGTATGTGTATATATACACAGCCTAGTATATATATATATATATATATATATATATATATATTGTGAGGGGTTAGCTCGGTAGCGGAGTGTGTGACCCCTTGGATGGGTTCACCACACACTGAATTTATACAGACAGGCAGTCGAAGACGGTTGAAAACAAAGATTTTGGTTTATTCTTCAATCTTGCTGGAAACAAGTGCAAGCATCCAAACAGCATAAACAAAATCAAACATAAAATAAACCCTGGCCACTTTGGGCGTCTACCTTCCACACAGGAACCTATCTATGGAGTCTAGCACAGCCTAGTGCTGGGCAGACAGTGCTGGTCATACAGCAGAAAAACAATAGTCTTGATTTTTATCACACAGAAAAATCAATCCTCTCCTCACCTCCTCACAAGACCTTCAGCTACTGCTCTCTTTCCTCACAAAGCTTCAGAATGCAGCAATTCAGTGGTAATCCTTTGGACTACTTATAGAGGCCTTAATTGCCTCATTCTGAACAGCTGGAGTCTTTCAACGCCCTTAGACCTTGTCTGGCTATTTTTGCAGCCGACGCCCAATAACAATTTGTGTATTGTCTAAACAAGGCAGAAATGTCCCGTCTGTGACAACACCCACAGATTTACCTGACTTCCTGTCACAATATATATATATATATATATATATATATATATATATATATATATATATATATATATATATATATATATATATATATATATATATACATACATACATACAGTATCTCACAAAAGTGAGTACATCTTCACGTTTTTGTAA
Organism: Rana temporaria; assembly: GCF_905171775.1. Classification (NCBI taxonomy): domain Eukaryota; kingdom Metazoa; phylum Chordata; class Amphibia; order Anura; family Ranidae; genus Rana; species Rana temporaria. Next base: position 53,905,753 of record NC_053500.1, on the reverse strand, counting down.
ATATTTTATTCTATATTTTCATGTGACAACACTGAAGAAATTACACTTTGCTACAATGTAAACATATAAATCCCCGTTCTGTGAGGAAAGACAGATTGTGAGTTCCTAATAGCTTGGAACCACGATCTATTATTTCCTCTAGGTCAGTCCCATCCCCCTACAGTTAGAACACACCAAGGGAACAAAATTACCATCTTGATCGCCTCCTAGTGTTAACCCCTTCCCTGTCAGTGTCATTTACACAGTAATCAGTGCATTTTTATAGCACTGATAGCTGTATAAATGCCAATGGTCCCAAAAATGTCAAAAGTGTCCGATGTGTCCGACATAATGTCGCAGTCCCAATAAAAATCACAGATCGCCGCCATTACTAGTAAAAATAATAATAATAAAAATGCTATAAATCTTTCCCCTCTTTTGTAGATGCTATAACGTTTGCGCAAACCAATCAATATACGCTTATTGCGATTTTTTGTTCACCAAAAATAAAATTTGCAAAGTTGATCAAATACCACCAAAAGAAAGCTCTATTTGTGGGGGGAAAAGACGTCAATTTTGTTTGGGTACAACATCGCACGACCGCGGAATTGTCAGTTAAAGTGACACAGTACCGAATCGCAAAAAAACGGTCTTGTCATTGGCGAGCCAATTCTTCAGGGGCTGAAGTGGTTAAAGAGGAACTTCAGTCAGCTCACATAATTTGTAATAAAACATCTTTGCCATTGTGAAGCTTCCCCCCATCCACTTTGCATATTATTTTATATATACTGTGATTCTGTACTTGTCAAATATGTTGCAAATACCTCTCTCCACTAAGTCTGGCTGCAGCCATTTTAACTGTGGGCAGCTGAAGCTGCTGCCTGTTCACTTCCTGGATTTAAACAGACACACAGAGGCACACTTCCAGTTCTGCAGCTCTCATTGGCCCTCTTATGACTCATCCCTCCTCCCTTCTTGGCAAACTGGCACAAGAGTGAGAGGGAGCTGTGCATGATATCATAAGACTAGGCTTTTTACAAGACAAGAAACAGGAAGTGGGCTGTATGAGGTATTTAGTGACAGAAAAAAAATGCTTTACTATCCAAAGTTAAAACAACAAGGGCAGAAGATTTAATAGATGGAAAGATGAAAAACATGACTGAAGGTCTGCTTTAAGATTAGAAGATTAGGTAAATGCTAGAACAGCCTTTTCAACCAGGGTGCCTTGAGTTTTCTTCAGTGGTGCCTTGGTAAAATACCTAACAATTGCCCCAAAATTGTATAAATGCCAGTGGGTGGATGAAGGCTGCCTTTTAGTTACACAAAGCCACAGGTGTATTATTGTTCCCCATTAAGACCTTCTATTTACTGGCATCCTAACAATCAATGACATCAACAGTTGATAAGGAGCATATTGATCACCTGAAAGGCATCCTTGTTTGACCCTCTCCGTCATCGAAACATTGGAGTACTAGTCAGTACCAGTGTGCAAAAGTGTATTTGCTTTAGAAGAATAAATCACCTCTAAGGTTGGATGCCCTACATCTGTGGATGTTTCTGCATTATATGAAACTATTAGAACAGTTTTTTACAATTTAGAATGGAGTACCATAAAACTGTCCATAATTTTAAAGGGTCTCGAGATTTTCCATAATTGTGGTGCCTTGACTGAAAAAGGTTTGAGAAACGCTGTGCTAGAATGTCTATGACATGGAGCCACAGGCTTACTATGTTTCTGTCACTAAAATGAATGTGAAAATAAAAGCTGTATAAAATATAGGGGATACTTCCCATTTATGTGGTGTTAAATGTTGTTCTACAAAGAGAAATTGTGTCTATAAGCTCTTCAGAAACCAACACTTCTGAGAGTACCAATTTTCTGGTCCCCCACTGCACTCAGTAGTTCCTCTCACATGCCCTATGTCACTACAGGACACAGCAATGATATAGGTCAACAGTAGATACCATTGAGCATAGCAAGGGACCTGAATAAGTACACTACAGTATCGGTGTTGCACCCTCTACTTTAGGTAGGTGCTAGAAGTAGGATTTTTGTAGTGCAGGTAAATTTATGCAGGCCTAGCTGTAAGCTTTGCCTGTTTGTTTTGATCTATGTGGGCTGGGAGTGGCTCAGTGTAGGCTGGTGACTCACAGATAGGGCTGCAACTAACGATTATTTCCATAATCGATTAGTTGGCCGATTATTGTTTTGATTAATCGATTAATCAGATAATAGTCTTAAAAAAAAAATTGCATTTTTACATATTTTGGGCCAATTTTTGTTGGGCAGATTACAAAACACAAATCACTGCAAAAACACATTACATGCTTTTCTTCAGCTTCGCCATTGATGTATATTGAACCAAATAAATAAAAAAAAATAGCACAGTTTTGCGTTAAAGTCGTTGCCCTTTCCAAATACGCAGCAGCTGAAAATTTTTTGGGGATGTGAACGTGTCCCATAGGAAAACATGTAAATGAACTGTAGTGCGTTTCTGCAAAAAGCACCAAAAAACAGAGATGTAAACCCGGCCAGAGATGTTTAGTAACATAATGGGGTTAAAAAAACAAAAATAAGTACAAAAAGAGCAAATAATCGCTACTGTAAGGGGTTCATTTTTTTACTGTGGGACAGTGAAAGTAATATTTACAGTAGCGATTCGCTCTTTTTGCACTATAATTTTTTTTTTTTTATCCTATTATGTTACTGGCCGATTAATCGTTTATGAAAATTGTAATCGATTAAATTCGTAATCGATTAGTTGTCGATTAATCGATTAGTTGTTTCGGCCCTACTCACAAATAGCATCATCTTTCGGTTACTTCCCTTTTGCTTCTAGAGGATTCTAGAAGGAAGGATGGGAAGAGAGATGGAGCTGTCTGGGGAGTCTCAGGAAGCGCTGACCAATCTCCAACTAGGATTGGCAGGGGACAGGCCTCCTTGATATACCCAGAGTCAGCCCAGCTGGGTAAGAGTTGTTGGGTGGAAGAGGCTGAAGATGGAGCACTAGGTTGTTGGGGCCTTTAAAGTATTTCCTAGTCTGGGGGGGTGACCTTGGGCCTGAGGGGTTTGGGTGCAAGTCGGAGTCTTTCTGGGTAACAAAGGAGGATTTGGATAGAAGGCACAGAGAGGAACCGAGAAAGACAATGGGAGCTAGTGTTGCCAGGCAAGTGTCCAGGAGGGATCCACCAGAGTATAGCCAGGAGGGCTGGTGAGTGACAGGCACAGTTGGGAGAGCTGGGGAGGCATGCCAGAGCGGACTGGGAGTGTGCAGTCTGAGATGGAGGTAGAGCCAGCAGGAGAGACTGTGATTTCATGGGCAGTGAGGGCTGGCAGGGCCTAAAGAGGACTGACTGGGAGCAGTAGTCCACCAAAGGTCAGCTAGCACCAAAGACTTTACTATTTTTGTTACTACACTAAAGGGACCCAAGGTCCCTACCTGCAAATGGCAGTTGCTAAGGCCTGACAGAGTCCGAGTTGGGCCTACCCATGTGCTAGCTGTACCAGGAACCAAGTATTATACAGGAGAGAGAAAGACAGTCTACAAATAAGCCCTACGGAGATACAACTACATCAGTATTTGTTTTTGAAGAGACTTTAGGGGGTTATTTCTCTTTAATGGAGTGCCATTATGGTACACACAGCAGGAGAGCTAAGGATTCACTATCTTCTTTGCAGGCAGAACTTTAACTTACCATTTCAGTTTAGCGATACATTTCCTTTTAGTGCCATCATCTATAAACCTTTGATAAGATTTGCTGTTAATATATAACATCAAGCGGTTATGGTGATTGATAACCAGGGTGCGACACCTTCTGACAGAACAGATGACTGTGCAATATCTTGTTGGGGCTGGAAAATGGCACTTCTCTTTTTATCTATACAACCTGCCCACATTTAAAAGTACAAATAATCAGGAGACCATTCAAAAAAAGTAAAAAGAAAAAGTCAGTAAATCTAGAAACACTGGAATGAAGTAGCTCCGAATAATATATACTGTGTTTATATGCAGTATATACTGTGTGTACATAGATAGAGATAGATAGATAGATAGATAGATAGATAGATAGATAGATAGATAGATAGATAGATAGATAGATAGATAGATGTATACACACACACACACACACAGGTGCATCTCATAAAATTTGTATATCATCAAAAAGTTAATTTCAGAAATTCAATTCAAAAAGTGAAACTCGTATATTATATAGATTTATTACACATAGAGTGATATTTCAAGCATTTCTTTATTTCTAATTTTGATGATTATGTCTTTTGAAAACCCAATATTCAATATCTCATAAAATTTGAATATTATATAAGACCAATAAAAAAAAACTTTTTGCTACATTAACCTTATGTTGTTTCTCTAGGATTGCAACATGCCTATGTTATCTTATTAGTAATCACTATGACCACTATCAAGTCCATTACCTCACAAATCACAACAACCACAGATGATAAGAGAAAAGGTGCGGTGTAGCATAGTGGTGAAGTTTAGTTTAAAAAATAAATATTTTCTCTACAGCTTTATTTACATTCATTACCTGTAACAGTGACGTCTGGTGTTTTTTTTGTTTGGGGGGGGGTCGGCAAACAGACCACCCCCCCCCAGGGCACCTTAAACTCTCCCCCCTCACTGTCTGACGGTCTACCGGCACTGACCCCATCTTGGAGGCAGGCGCATCGGACAGCTGCGGGGATCAGGCAGCGGCGGGGATTAGAGCATCGGCAGGCACATTGGGCAGTGGTGGTGATTAGGGCATCGGCAGGCACATCGGGCAGCAGCGGGGATTGGGGCATTGGCAGGCACATCAGGCAGCGGCAGGGATTGGGGCATCGGCAGGCACATTGGGCAGCGGCGGGGATTGGGGCAGCGGTGGGCACATCGGGCAGCGGCGGAGATCGGCAAACATTAGGCTGCAGTGAGCATTGGGCAGAGGCTCCTGTGGGCTCATAAAGCATTGCTCTGCGCCACAAGCGTATCCTATATCGAAGCCTATTAGCGCCTCTGACTCTAATCAGGTGCTTCAAAAAACACCCCGTCGCTGTAATTCATGTGCCCTGCATCCTGAAAGGGGCCAGACGCATTAATAGGGGGTTTATAGAGAATTAATTAGCATGTGACAGCCGTGGATAGAGGGGCGGCACCCGGGCGCCCCTAATGGACAGGCTGCAACTGACCTGTAATGAAGTATGTCCTGTCAATGGTCTTTGGTAGTGTCTCTTTGGTAATCCTGCATTTACAGTGCCTTGAAAAAGTATTCATACCCCTTGAAATTTTCCACATTTTGTCATGTTACACTCAAAAACGTAAATGTATTTTATTGGGATTTTATGTGATAGACCAACACAAAGTGGCACATAAGTGTGAAGTGGAAGGAAAATTATAAATGGTTTTCATTTTTTTTGTACAAATAAATATGTGAAAAGTGTGGTGTGCATTTGTATGGCGCCCCCCTGAGTCAATACTTTGTAGAATCACCTTTCACTGCAATTACAGCTGCAAGTCTATTTGGGGATGTCTCTACCAGCTTTGCACATCTAGAGAGTGACATTTTCCCCATTCTTCTTTGCAAAATATCTCAAGCTCTGTCAGATTGGATGGAGAGCGTCTGTGAACAGCGATTTTTAAGTCTTGCCGCAGAATCTCAATTGGATTTAGATCTGGACTTTGACTGGGCCATTGTAACAGAGGAATATGTTTTGATCTAATACAGCTCTGGCTGTATGTTTATGAATACTTTTTCAAGGCACTGTATATTCCTCATATTCTCATTCACCTTAAACTGAACATAGACTGACTGCTTTTCTAATGACTCTTTGGTAAACTTTGCATTTATGTAACATCTGTTTCACATCCATGCTCACATTATTTTGATGTTTATTTTTGTTTTTAGTCTCTTACCTAAATTACGGCACGATCTTCCCTTTACAATCCTGTCCTCTTGCAGTTTGATTGTGGTGTGAAAATTTTTCTATGCTGGCTGTGTGCCTAATATTACCTCCTGATTGATTAATTGGAAAATTCCAACCACACCCACCACAGTATAAAACAAGACCTTCTTTATTTTCAAAACACCAGACTGCAGATGACCTCATTTCCAAATCATCTCTCCTTCCTCTCTGAAACTTTACCTCTCCTTTTCACAGTTGCAGCCTCTCTCCTTAAAGGAGTTGTAAAGGAAAAAGTATTTTCACCTTAAAGCGGGGGTTCACCCTAAAAACTATTTTCTAACATTACATCCAGCTCACTCTCTACATTGACAGTATGCCGTTCGTTTCTTTTCTTTTGCTGTACATACCTCGTACAGCTATTTTCTTCCCCGGCTTCCGGGTAGGGCCTCCCGCGGGAGTGGGCGTTCCTATACAGCAGGTGATTGACGTGATGACAAAAGCGACCTTCACCCGTCGCATAAGGAGCGTCACGAGTTGCCGAAAGAAGCCGAACGGCGAGTCGGCGCTATACAATGCCTGCGTTGTATAGCGAGTAAGCTGGATGTAATGTTAGAAAATCGTTTTTAGGGTGAACCCCCGCTTTAATGCATTCTATGCATTAAGGTGAAAAAACTTCATAGTATACCACCCCCCCCCCCTCCCCGGCCCCCCGTTATACTTACCTGACCCCTTGAAATTCCCGCGCTCAGTCCCCGAGATCCTCTTTGCCTCTCAGCCTGGCCGCAGATTAGCTAGAGCGGATGGATTGAAAGCAGCGCAGCCATTGGCTGGCGCTGCTGTCAATCACATCCAGTGGCGCAGCGCGCTGAGGGGCGGGGCCGAGTGATACAATGAGCGGCTGTGGCCACTCGCTATATCATGTGAGCGCGCCCGGAAGGACTACACACAATGCGAGCTCTCTCGCATGAACGTGTGTAGTTTGTGCGGGGAGGACCAGAGACAGTCGCCGAGGGACCCCAGAAGATGTGGATCGGGGCCACTCTGTGCAAAACGAACTGCACAGTGGAGGTAAGTATAACATGTTTGTTATTTTAAACAAAACATTTTTTTTCTTTAGTGACCCTTTAACCACTTCAGCCCTGGACCATATTGCTGGTCAATGACCGGGCCCCTTTTTGCGATTTGGCACTGCGTTGCTTTAACTGACAATTTTGCGGTCGCGCGACGTGGCTCCCAAACAAAATTGGCATCTTTTTTTCCCCACAAATAGAGCTTTCTTTTGGTGGTATTTGATCACCTCTGTGGTTTTTATTTTTTGCGCTTTAACGAGTTCCCGACCCCCGCATGTACATATACGTCCACAATATGGCACGTACAGGCACATGGGCGTACACGTACGTCCTCGCCTATTAGCGGGTGGGGGGTCCGATCGGGACCCCCCCCGCTACATGCGGAGGTCGGGTCCGCTCGGGGAGCGATCCGGGACCACGGCGCGGCTATTTGTTTATAGCCGCTCCGTCGCGATCGCTCCCCGGAGCTGAAGAACGGGGAGAGCCGTGTGTAAACACGGCTTCCCCGTCCTTCACTATGGCGGCGCATCGATCGCGTCATTCCCTTTATAGGGAAGACACGATCGATGACGTCATTCCTACAGCCACACCCCCAAACAGTTGTAAACACATACTAGGTGCACCCTAACTCCTACAGCGCCACCTGTGGTTAACTCCCAAACTGCAACTGTCATTTTCACAATAAAGAATGCAATTTAAATGCATTTTTTGCTGTGAAAATGACAATGGTCCCAAAAATGTGTCAAAATTGTCCGAAGTGTCCGCCATAATGTCGCAGTCACAAAAAAAATTGCTGATCGCCGCCATTAGTAGTAAAAAAAAAATAAAAAATAAAAATGCAATAAAACTATCCCCTATTTTGTAAACACTATAAATTTTGCGCAAACCAATCGATAAACGCTTATTGCGATTTTTTTTACTAAAAATAGGTAGAAGAATACGTATCGGCCTAAACTGAGGAAAAAAAATGTTTTTATATATGTTTTTGGGGGATATTTATTACAGCAAAAAGTAAAAAATATTGCTTTTTTTTCAAAATTGTCGCTCTATTTTTGTTTATAGCGCAAAAACTAAAAACCGCAGATGTGATCAAATACCACCAAAAGAAAGCTCTATTTGTGGGGAAAAAAGGACGCCAATTTTGTTTGGGAGCCACGTCGCACGACCGCGCAATTGTCTGTTAAAGCGACGCAGTCCCGAACTGTAAAAACACCTTGGGTCTTTAGGCTGCATATTGGTCCGGGGCTTAAGTGGTTAAACAAAATAGAGCGTCAATTTTGAATTTTTTTTTATATTTTTTACTTTTTGCTGTAATAAATATCCCCAAAAATATATATAAAAAAAAATGTTTTGCTCAGTTTAGGCCGATACGTATTCTTCTACATATTTTTCATTAAAAAAAATCACAATAAGCCTTTATTGATTGGTTTGCGCAAAAGTTATAGCGTCTACAAAATATTAGCAAAGAAAGGGTATATGGACCCATGGGTAAAGAATGCTGCACACCCCTGATATGTCTTGAGAAAAGAGAAAATTACCCCTAGGGGCTTTGTGCTGCAGCAAAGAATGGAAACGTACCAAAAAATAAAAAAGTATAAATTTATTTAAATATAATGTTCAAAAAGCCCCAAACAGTGGGGACTCAAGATATGAGCTTAGTGACGACATAAGTCATACATGGCAAATAAAAACACAAGATAGAACAAGTACAGACATAGCATAACAGTACTGTGGAGTATTCAAATACTATGGGCGAAGAAACACCCCTACGCGTTTCGACCTTTTAAAAGTAGCGGTCTAAAAGTAGCGGTCTTTTCGGCAAAAAAGGGGGGGCGGAGGGGGAGAACGAGGCGGGGCGGGGAAGGGGCACAGGGGGGAAGGGGGGGCAAGCCGGCCCCCCCCTCCCTCCCCCCCTTCCCTCCCCCCCCCCGGCCCGCCTCGGGGCGCGACCTTTCGGCGCGCGACCTTTCGGCGCGCTATCCGTTGACCTCTCGTGGGCCCGGGCGGTACCTCTCCTGTTGGTGAACCGGAATTCGGAGTCCTTCTCCACACTGACCCAGGGGAGCTCCTCTCCCCTTTTTTCCACCCCTCTGATATCCCTTCGGGAAGTTTGATGGTGCGGTATTGGTTCATCTGGTCCGGGTCTACGCCTCCGAGTGGACGTTTTTGGGTGAGTGGCAATGGAATTTTCTACATTAGTCCATTTTTACAGGAGGAACACCCGCATCCCGCCATTTACCTATATGGCTGTGGGTGGCGGGCCCTCTTTATGTTCTTCTGTTATTATGTTCCACTTATCTGCATGTATCTCTTTGTATGTATTTCTTTTTTGTTATAGAACCTATGGCAGCGTCGAACTAATACTCCCTGAAGAAGACCGCTACTTTTAAAAGGTCGAAACGCGTAGGGGTGTTTCTTCGCCCATAGTATTTGAATACTCCACAGTACTGTTATGCTATGTCTGTACTTGTTCTATCTTGTGTTTTTATTTGCCATGTATGACTTATGTCGTCACTAAGCTCATATCTTGAGTCCCCACTGTTTGGGGCTTTTTGAACATTATATTTAAATAAATTTATACTTTTTTATTTTTTGGTACGTTTCCATTCTTTGCTGCAGCACAAAGCCCCTAGGGGTAATTTTCTCTTTTCTCTAGCGTCTACAAAATAGGGCATAGTTTTATGCCTTTTTTTTTTATATCTTTTTTTTACTAGTAATGGTGGCCATCAGCCGGACACTTCGGACACTTTTGACACATTTTGGGGACCATTGCCATTTTTATAGCAATCAGTGCTATAAAAATGCATTGAGTACTATAAAAATGACACTGGCAGGGAAGGGGTTAACACTAGTGTGATGGAAGTTACTAAAATGAATATTTTTGTGCTATACTACTCTTTTATTAGAACCACTGAAAGTTTGGTTTTCTTTCATTATATTGTTTTATTCCTTTAATTTCTTTTATATTCTTATACTGTTTTATTGCTTGATCTATATAAGATATATATGCATATGTATGTATGGGTATATGTTACAATACTGTTATTTTCCTTTAATGAAGAAACAGATTATAAAAAGTTTCAGTATTTTTACTGAGATCAGCTTGAAGAGAACTAATAATAGAAAACAGATGTCTTCAAACCCCTCCAAAACAGCTTTTCCCATGGCCCCTTCCATCGAAAAAACAAAGATGGCCCCCAAAGACTTTTGAAACGTGTGCAGTATGCCAAGAACAGATGTCACAGGGGCGTGTAATAAGGGACTATATATGGACTGACCTATCAGCTGTGCTCATGTGTGTGATGTCATGTTGTTTATAAGATGAACCAATACCGCACCATCAAACTTCCCGAAGGGATATCAGAGGGGTGGAAAAAAGGGGAGAGGAGCTCCCCTGGGTCAGTGTGGAGAAGGACTCCGAATTCCGGTTCACCAACAGGAGAGGTACCGCCCGGGCCCACGAGAGGTCAACGGATAGCACGCCGAAAGGTCGCGCCCCGAGGCGGGCCGGGGGGGGGGGGGAGGGAGGGAGGGGGGGGCGGCAAAAAAGGGGGGGGCGGGGGGAGAACGGGGCGGGGCACAGGGGGGAAGGGGGGGCCCCCAACAAAGCCGGCCCCCCTCCCTCCCTCCCCCCCCCCGGCCCGCCTTGGGGCGCGACCTTTCGGCGCGCTATCCGTTGACCTCTCGTGGGCCCAGGCGGTACCTTTCCTGTTGGTGAACCGGAATTCGGAGTCCTTCTCCACACTGACCCAGGGGAGCTCCTCTCCCCTTTTTTCCACCCCTCTGATATCCCTTCGGGAAGTTTGATGGTGCGGTATTGGTTCATCTGGTCCGGGTCTACGCCTCCGAGTGGACGTTTTTGGGTGAGTGGCAATGGAATTTTCTACATTAGTCCATTTTTACAGGAGGAACACCCGCATCCCGCCATTTACCTATATGGCTGTGGTTGGCGGGCCCTCTTTATGTTCTTCTGTTATTATGTTCCACTTATCTGCATGTATCTCTTTGTATGTATTTCTTTTTTGTTATAGAACCTATGGCAGCGTCGAACTAATACTCCCTGAAGAAGACCGCTACTTTTAAAAGGTCGAAACGCGTAGGGGTGTTTCTTCGCCCATAGTATTTGAATACTCCACAGTACTGTTATGCTATGTCTGTACTTGTTCTATCTTGTGTTTTTATTTGCCATGTATGACTTATGTCGTCACTAAGCTCATATCTTGAGTTCCCACTGTTTGGGGCTTTTTGAACATTATATTTAAATAAATTTATACTTTTTTATTTTTTGGTACATTTCCATTCTTTGCTGCAGCACAAAGCCCCTAGGGGTAATTTTCTCTTTTCTCTAGCGTCTACAAAATAGGGCATAGTTTTATGCCTTTTTTTTTTTATATCTTTTTTTTACTAGTAATGGTGGCCATCAGCCGGACACTTCGGACACTTTTGACACATTTTGGGGACCATTGCCATTTTTATAGCAATCAGTGCTATAAAAATGCATTGAGTACTATAAAAATGACACTGGCAGGGAAGGGGTTAACACTAGTGTGATGGAAGTTACTAAAATGAATATTTTTGTGCTATACTACTCTTTTATTAGAACCACTGAAAGTTTGGTTTTCTTTCATTATATTGTTTTATTCCTTTAATTTCTTTTATATTCTTATACTGTTTTATTGCTTGATCTATATAAGATATATATGCATATGTATGTATGGGTATATGTTACAATACTGTTATTTTCCTTAAATGAAGAAACAGATTATAAAAAGTTTCAGTATTTTTACTGAGATCAGCTTGAAGAGAACTAATAATAGAAAACAGATGTCTTCAAACCCCTCCAAAACAGCTTTTCCCATGGCCCCTTCCATCGAAAAAACAAAGATGGCCCCCAAAGACTTTTGAAACGTGTGCAGTATGCCAAGAACAGATGTCACAGGGGCGTGTAATAAGGGACTATATATGGACTGACCTATCAGCTGTGCTCATGTGTGTGATGTCATGTTGTTTATAAAAGACCAATAAAAAGTCCAGCCCCCTCTATATGCTGGAACACCGAAAGAAGGCAGGCAGTCTGCTCCTCACTCTCTGAATGCTTTCACGATTTGGGTCAAACGGCAGGATGGGGTTAAGCCCTGAGGTTGTATCAGGGGTCAATCTATTTCACTATGGGGTGAGGAAGGGGTTAATTATGTTCCCTGTGTGTGTTCTAACTGAAGGGGGTGGGACTGACTAGGGGAAATTACAGATCGCTGGTTATACATTGTATGAACAGACAATCTGTCATTTCTCCCCCTGACAGGACCGGGAGCTGTGTGTTTACACACACAGCTCCCGGTTCTCGCTCTGTAACGAGCGATCGCAGGTGCCCGGCGGTGATCGCGCCCGCCGGGCACGCGCTTCGGTACCAGGGGCAAGTGGGGGACGCTCCCCTATTTGTTGAAATGCGAGATGACGTATAGCTACGTGATCTCGCGCAGCCGAGCCGACCTGCCGCTGTATAACTGCGGCGGCTGGTCGGCTAGTGGTTAAACTCTTTCCTCTTCTCCACTGCACAATCTGTAATATCACCCTCACTTCTGCCCTCTCCTTATTACTGCACTCATTACCTCCTCCTAATTCTAATCCCATATGCTAATCAAACCCCCATGATGCTAAGGCATGTCCCCTCATATAAATCACACATTCATATTACCTCCCTCACTCTTCTGTTTCTCCTAACATCTGGAGATATATCCCCAGACCCTGGGCCTCCCTTATTCAACTGTATCCATCACCATCAGCCCACATCCTCTGGCAGCAGTGGCAATCTGCGTAATTTAGTTTCCATTCAGCTTTACAAAACCAGACTTCTCTTTTCCTGTGCCCTCTCTGTCTGCAACAAACTCACAACTGTTCACGACCTCTTTGTCACCAACTCATTTAATCCACTTGCTTTCACCAAAACCTGGCTTCATGAACCCGAGACTCCTTCTCCTGCTTCCCTCTCCCATGGTGGCCTTCTCTGGACTCACTCCCCTAGACCTAGTGGACGCAAGGGAGGTGGAGTGGTAATCCTCACAGACCACCTTCCAGGTTCTCCACTCTCCTCTCTCTATAAGCCTCTCATCATTTGAACCTTACAGTGTACAACTATTCTCCCAAATTTTCTTAAGAATTACTGTGTTCTACTGACCCCCTGGACCATTATCCACTTTTCTTGACAACTTTTTTGCCTGGCTACTCTACTTTCTCTCTTCTGAAATTCCCACAATTCTCTTTGGCAAATTTAATGTCTTTATGAATACGAACACTCCTGCTACTTCGAAACTTCTAAACCTTCTTTTACCTAAAGCAATGGGTATCGGCTTCAACACCCTCGACCTTGTATTTTCCTACCTATTCACTCCATGCAACCTCTCCCACAATCCCCCCTCTAAGATCACCACCTTATTAGTTTCTCTCTCTCCCTGTCTTTCACCATGTTTCCCTCCTAACAATCACCCGTAGAAACCTTCACCACTTCAACCCTTCTCTTCTCTATTCTGAAACTGACCACCTCTATAACAAAACCTCACCCCTGTCCAGCCCCAATCTAGCCACTTATGTCTACAATAGATCTGTGTCCTCCACCCTGGCAAACAAATGACAGCAGAAGACTCCAAAAACATTGCTGTGCTCTTGAGCGTCTGTGGCGTAAGACTTATGCTGCGTAATGACGATCGGAAATTCCCAACAACAAAACTGTGGATAAATTTCTGACGGATGTTGGCTCAAACTTGTCTTGCATACACACGGTCACACAAATGTTGTCGGAAATTCTGAACGTCAAGAACGCGGTGACTTACAACACGTACGATGGCACTAGAAAAGGGTCGTGTTAGTAGAAGTTTGGTGAGAGACGATTCGCGCTTTTTAGTCCGTTACAGCGTGACCAATGTGCTATCTCCATTACGAACACTAGTTTTACCAGACAGGGCGCTTCCGTCTCGTATTTGATTCAGAGCATGCGTGGAATTTTGTGCGTTGGAATTGGCTACACACGATCGGAATTTACGAGAACGGATTTTGTTGTTGGAAAATTTGAGAACCAGCTCTCAAATTTTTGTTGCCAGAAATTCCGACAGAAAATGTCCGATGAAGCATACACACGGTCGGAATTTCTGACAAAAAGCTCCCATCCAACATTTGTGTACGTGGCATAAGTCTTTCAGACAATACAAATTGACCCTCCAAAACTGCAATTCCTGCCTCCACACTGCCAAGCAGACCTATTTTATCACTCTCACCAACACCTTTTCATCCAGTCCCCGTCAACTCTTCTCTACCTTTATGAAAATAATTAAGTTTAACGTATATATATCCCCACAGGGTGATGCTGTGGATATACTGGTAATAATGTGCCAACGTCCTGATAATGTATAGATTTTAACTAAGAGCTAGTGGATTTGGACTTTTAAAGGCACACAGTAGATAAAGTAAAAAACTAGAGGTATTTTATTTATAAAGATATCATATAAAAGACAGTTATATATATATATAAAATAAAAAAAAATTATCAATGTTATGACTGATCCACACAGGTTATCACAGTTTTGGTAGTATGATACAGTTTGGTTATGAAAACTCAAAAGAGTACAATCAAAGATATAACTGTAGAATGTATAACCAGGCGGTGGGTCCAGAGGAAAGGAGGGTTCGCTCTACATGTTACGAATTGTTTTCATTTGATATCTGCATTTTATTTACCTATTTGCGAGAGCTGTAATTATTTTTAGTTATCCATTTGTCAAGTGTTAGCACTTTGTGTACAGCAGCTGCAACTTTATGTCACACATTCAATAATTTTTTATTCAATTTGAGCCCAGGTTCACACTGGTGCGATTTGACATGTCTCATCCTAAGATCCAAATTCCATTAGAGCCAAGTCTGTGGCAGAGACTTGTTCCTTCCCAGGAGAGCTAAGTGACTGAAGTGGCGACGAGGAGAGAGTTACTACTGGAGGCAGGACTGCTTCTGTTCATCCGTTGCCTGTATCTGCAAGGTTTATTATTTTTTTTCACCAATTTGTCTTATCTACCTCGAGTTGACTGTTGGTCGTGTTGGACCAGAAATAAAGCATTGAAAACGTCAGCCAACAGTCTGGACATTCCGTTGTTAAAAAGCTTCCTCAGGAGCATAGATATATGAATAGAGTTGGGCGCATTGAAAAAACAACAGTCAGCCTTTTTGCCTAGACAGTGGCAATGTGTTGTAACATATAGCCAGTCAAGGACTGCACCATGGACCATGGTGGCCATGATTGTCTTGGGAGGAATTGCCAGTCCTTTGGCCATTTCCCTGAAAAATGCCTAGGATAGAGTACAATGTCCCCTGAGAGGTACCTCTTAGCATAGGCAATAGGTAAAGCTATCTGTTTATCAGTTATAAAGGGGTAGTCTTTAGTCCTAACTCTTCAGCCAGCTAGTGTTAGGACATAAAATTGTACTGTTGGTCCACAATAAGTACAGTGCCAGTCACACTTGCAGGCAACAAATAAGGCTACCAGATGGCTGTATGGTCAGTTTTTAAAGGGATCAGTCGCTCTAGCAGCAGATAATTATTCCCCACAGCAGCAGCTCACCAGCCCCTGTGATATTGTAGCTCTCCGTCCGATGTAGGGGTTTTGTGCAGCAAGTGCTCATTTTCGTGCAGCAAGTGCTCATTCATGTGCAGTAAGTGCTCAATCCCATTCAGCAGGTGCTCATTCCAATGCAACAAGTGCCCATTCTAGTGAGCATGTCGAGTCACAAGCATAGAAGCCTTTGGCCCATACCACAAACATAGAAGCCCTTGGCCCATACATGCGAGTATGTGCGCGTACACGCACACACATCCACAGAATCTGATGCCCAGCAACCTATATAAACTGAGAGTCTGCCTGGCTTCAGTGCAGGATTGGATAACTAAAAAGAATTACAGCGCTCGCAAATAAGTAAATAAAATACAGACAACAAATTAAAACAATTCATAGATGTAACGGGAGTCACTTTTGGGCACAGATTGAGCCAGGAAATAATGGACATATCTTGGATTGTTTTAACATGGGTCTGTAATCCACAATATATTCAAGAATGTCTGTAAGAACTAATTACAGGTTGTTGATTCTGAACCCAACAGGTCAATAGAGTGATTCATTCATGTGGGAACACAGACTGTTAAGGTGGTAATTAAGTCTGCTACTGTCATGTAAACTAGCCTTAGCCTGGCTTCTCAAGAACCTTTCATTGTGTGAACTTCTATTGATGATAGATGTGGATTGTGAGATGTCTGACTTGCCAGCTGTAGTTAATTAGAATTGGAATGTGTATTGTATAAGCAGGTATCTATCTTAAAAGATGTTTATTGGAGGCTTGTTAGGAAATATTGTATGATGTTGTGGGTGGAGTGTGTCATTGTCCATTTGATTACTGCAAGTATTCTTTTTGGTGTATATAAGAAGCCTTATTTTCCCATTAAAAGTCTATCCGTTGAACCAGAGAACAGAGCTGTGTCTCGTTTCTGGGGAATCTGTATGGGCCATGTTTGTCTGCTGGATTGTGGAGTGTCGATAAGCTGTCGTGGGTTGGTGGAATGGAATATCGTAAACGGCGTTAACCCCTGACCGTTAAAATAGACAATTGGTGTAAGTCCAAAAAAATTGTGAATGATGTGCTCCAATATTAAAGTGCAGTCGTGCTCCAAATCTCAAGGCGCACCACACTCCCTCCTGCGTCCCCATTCACCAGATGGAATGGACCCCTAGCTTTTCAGTCTGGGGGTCATTCAGGCTTTAAAATGTTGGCCAGGGATGGCTGAGTCACATCAATGTACCAAGAAGATCTCCAGTATTTATTACCATCACATGTGGATCATGATGCCCAAAATAATTAAAAGAAAAGGGACCATAGTAAAGTACTCTTTACCAAAGAATGTATTGCGCAAGTGGACAGATACTTACAAAACGAAAGTTAAAAATAGGCATGGATTCAGCAACAGTTTAAAACAGCAAGCAAATGCCGCCAGCGTGAGTTCCATTCGAAAACCGGAAGTGACGTCTCGTGGATTAGGAACCGGAAATTCTGTCAATGCATTTTGCCCTTCCACAGGGCGTATTCAAAGGACCTCATTTCTGGTTAACAAAGCCAGGCTTAAATACACATGAAAGGTAACCTTTCCCATAGTCAGCCAATCAGAAGCCACAAGGTGGCCATTTTATTGGTTAGACAAATATGTTTGCACGACTATAATATGTCTCCAACATGGGAAACTGACGGCCATTAAGTTGGTTAGATGACCATTGATCGCCTCAAAGAAGTGGTTCCCACTATTATAAAAGACGTCACTCACATACGATACTTGAATCTTATTACATACACATTTAACATAGGAAAATCATTAGATTGCATAGCCCATCACTGGAAATGAAAATGATGAAAATAATGAAAAATCTAATAAAAATAATAAAAATTGAAATAGAAATAGAAAATAAAATGAAAATTAAATAAAAATGAAAATAATTTAAATGAAGGTAAAATTACAATACTAAGAATGAACCTCAAAATCAAATTAAAAACAGAAATCTTCTCGATGACCATTACCAATTGGAAAGAAAGCAATTTAGGTCAAGTTCAAAGTTTAACCCCAATGGACTCATCGTTCTAAGGCAATGTATCCACTCAGCCTCATTGCAGGAGATCGCCCTTTTTCAGGTTACCTCCCCTAATCTCCTGGTGGTTCTACCCACATATTGCAACCCACATGGACATGTGAGAAGGTAGGTTATATGCGTGGTCCCACATTGACGTAATTTCCAGTTCCTATTCCACGAGAAGTCACTTCAGGTTTCCTGGTGGAACACACGCTGGTGGCGTTTGCTTGCTGTTTTAAACTGTTGTACTTTCATCAATTGTCTATGAATTGTTTTCATTTGATATCTGCATTAAATCAGTGGCGTAACCAGAGTTATGGGCGCCCGGGGCGGAAAAAAAAATTCGCCCCCCCCCCTTATATATAAACATCCACGTTTATATGTGCATAAACGTGGGAGACTTAAATATTTTGGAGCTTTTTTTTTAAAACACCTACACTGACACTGACCCCTACACTGACACTGACCCCTACACTGACACTGACCCCTACACTGACACTGACCCCTACACTGACACTGACCCCTACACTGACCCCTGCACTGACACTGACCCCTGCACTGACCCCTACACTGACCCCTACACTGACACTGACCCCTGCACTGACACCTGCACTGACCCCTACACTGACACTGACCCCTACACTGACCTGACCCCTACACTGACACTGACCCCTGCACTGACACTGACCCCTACACTGACACTGACCCCTACACTGACACTGACACTGACCCCTACACTGACCCCTACACTGACCCCTACACTGACCCCTGCACTGACACTGACCCCTGCACTGACACTGACCCCTGCACTGACCCCTACACTGACACTGACCCCTACACTGACACTGACCCCTACACTGACCCCTACACTGACACTGACCCCTGCACTGACACCTGCACTGACCCCTACACTGACACTGACCCCTACACTGACACTGACCCCTGCACTGACACTGACCCCTGCACTGACACTGACCCCTGCACTGACACTGACCCCTGCACTGACACTGACCCACCTAACTCCTACAGTAGAAGTCCATCCTCTGAGTCCTCCTTACCTGTGTCTCCAGAGACTCCTCCAGGACGGACAGGACCCCAGCACTGGATGTGCAGAACTGCTTCCGACGGAGTTCCGACTCTCTTCCCCGCCGGCCGCCAGCACTATCCACCCGCAGCCCGCTCCATGCTGCAACTCCCCTCCACACAGTGGCAGCGCCGTACCACAGAGCACTAGAGCGGAGGGGAAGACGGCGCCGGCGGCTTTCCGTGCCTGACGTCTCCCGCCGGCCGCCGCCATTTTCAGACTTTCCCGGCGCTCTGCGATTGGACGTATGGCGGTCATGTGCGGAGGCGGGACTTCCAGCCCCACTCCTCACATGACCCCCATATGCCCAATCACAGGGCGCTGGACATTACACATTGCACGCTGGCCGCTCGGAACATCCGGTGACACGGGAAATTAAAATTAGGAGGAGGCACGGAAAGTCGCCCCCCTAAATGGTTCGCCTGGGGCAACAGCACCCCCTGCCCCCCCCCTTCCTACGCCAGTGCTGCATTTTATTTACCTATTTGCGAGAGCTGTAATTATTTTTAGTTATCCATTTGTCAAGTGTTAGCACTTTGTGTACAGCAGCTGCAACTTTATGTCACACATTCAATAATTTTTTATTAAATTTGAGCCCAGGTTCACACTGGTGCGATTTGACATGTCAAATCGATGGCAATGGCACTGCACCGATTTCAAAAAGTAGTTTCTTTACTACTTTTTGCGATTTCAGGCCGTGATTTACATTGAAACCTGCACAGATGTCTCTGTAATCACGGCCAAAATCGGGACTGACAAGCAGGAGTGAAATTGTGCGAAATCAGCTGAACTCACCCGGCTTCATTCCCGCAGCCCAGTGTGAACCTGTGTGTACTTCTAGCGTGAGTTTTGTTCATCAGCGCAGGATTGTCTTCAGCTTTGGTTCCTGTATTACTGATTATAATCCATGTCTGCTTACCTTGTTACAGACTCGGCTATGTCTGACACCTCTCTCGGATCACCCCTGTCGGCTATATCTGTGTAGCGCCTGTGTACTTATCAGTACAGGTGCTATGTTAAAACTAGTGGGATGAGAGACTTACTTGGTCTCATCCGTGTTTAATTTATTTAAATTTGGCTGTCGTCAGCCCTGAACTATCTTATGGGTCATTCTGTTCTCCGGAGATGCCGTTTCATCTCTGGACGGTAGGTGGCGCCAGAGGGGTTCAGGCGGAGCCGCTTCTTCCCAGCAGCCAATTGGAGGAGTTTTCCCTCGCGGGGCATGCTGGGGAGGGGTATTTCTGTGGCGGAGGCCTTGGCTCTGGGTTCTTCGCGGGTTCCTGGTTTCAGGTGCGGCACCCACCTTTAGGGTGTGCGCACATCACGGGCCCCAGGGATATGGCCTACCAGGCCGGGGCGCACATGCTACGTGGAGTTCCTGCCTCTGGACCCTCATGGCCCGGAGCATCTGATGCTGCAAAGGGGCCCCAGTGACTTACTGGGTTCCCCTATCTCTATTGAGAAGATCCCAAGCGAGTTGTGCTGTTCGGTGGGGGATCGGCTTGAGGAAAACCCGGAGGCAGGTGATCCAATAGGGCTTGAACGAACCATCAGGGATCTGGGTACCGGACACTGACAGGTTGTATGTGGCAAACTGTCAGTCGGTGGCCCCAAATTATGCACTGGGAGGATTCGCTCTACTATCCAAACTTCTAAAGTACTAGGCCTGTGGCAGAGGTCTCATCCTAAGATCCAAATTCCATTAGAGCCAAGTCTGTGGCAGAGACTTGTTCCTTCCCAGGAGAGCTAAGTGACTGAAGTGGCGACGAGGAGAGAGTTACTACTGGAGGCAGGACTGCTTCTGTTCATCCATTGCCTGTATCTGCAAGGTTTATTATTTTTTTTCACCAATTTGTCTTATCTACCTTGAGTTGACTGTTGGTCGTGTTGGACCAGAAATAAAGCATTGAAAACGTCAGCCAACAGTCTGGACATTCCATTACTGCTCTCGTTGCCATCATCACCCCTAGACGCATCACGGAGATAACTTAAATACGCCGATCCCAAATCTAATCAGCGGCTCCTCCGGGTTTAGCGCTACATCTGCTTCTCACTTATGTTACCGACCCTGGCTTGGATTTATGACTACGTCTCTGCCACCTGATCTTACCTCCCTTCTGCCTGTTTCCAACTTCGAAACTGATCCTGATTCTACCCCTGTCTGCCTGGCTACCGCTGAACAAGGCTTGTGACCAGACTCTACACTACCACTTGAACTACTAGTGCATTTCCAAGCTACGGCTCACTCCTACAGTTTCCAGGTACCTGCACGCTTCCACTGCCATAGCAATCCCTGTCTCCAGGGGTGCTTAGATGGGAATTGTGCAAGAGGCCACCCTCATCTTGTGCTCCACAGTCAGGTATGTGACATCCGGTCACACGCAATGATTAGTCTACTCTTTGTCTGCACCCAGGATACTCTGGCTGTTGGCATTCCTGAACTCAGCACTCCGGATCCCGCTCAGGGCAACAATAAGCAGCAGTGATGGTGCACACTGGACAGCAATGTGCACTATTTGGTCTTCCTCACGGCAAGAGATGTTATCTCCTGTACAAACTGGGGAAATGCAGCTTCTTCCCCTCCTCCTGGCAATTTTTCTCTGGGAAAGGTAGTGCAATAGCTCTTGATTACAGTAAAGTCTCTTTCCTCTAGACCAGACCTGGGCAAACTACGGCCCGCGGGCCGTATACGGCCCGGCGGAGCTCTTAATCCGGCCCACCCCCGCCGCCGCTGCCACGTTAATCACCGCGGCGGGGAACATTACAGACAGCGTTCGTTTGAACAGCTGTTTTCCCTGCCGCGCATAGACACTCCCCCTTGGACGGATCTGTCCAATAGCGAGCAAGGGGGAGTCACATAGACACTCCCTCTTGCTCGCGATTGGACAGATCCGTCCAAGGGGGAGTGTCTATGGCATAGACACTTCCCCTTGGACGGATCTGTCCAATCGCGAGCAAGGGGGAGTCACATAGACACCCCCCTTGCTCGCGATTGGACAGATCCGTCCAAGGGGGAGTGTCTATGCGCAGCGGGGAAAACAGCTGTTCAAACGAACGCTGTCTGTTATGTTCCCCGCCGCTGTGATAACAGTAGGCAGGGCCGGGAGGGGTCACTGTGCCCATCACACGCAGCGACTTGTGCCAACACATGCAGCCACTTGTGCCAACACACGCAGCCACTTGTGCCAACACACGCAGCCACTTGTGCCAACACACGCAGCCACTTCGCCACCATAAATTGTCGCCACTGTGCCAATCACACGCAGCCACTGTGCCAATCACACGTAGCCACTGTGCCAATCACACGCAGCCACTGTGCCAATCACATGTAGCCACTGTGCCAATCACACGCAGCCACTGTGCCAATCACACGCAGCCACTGTTTCCATCAAACGCAGCCACTGTGCCAATCACACGCAGCCACTGTGCAATCAATTGTTGCCACTGTTCCCAAACACAGCCACTGTGCCAATCACATGCAGCCACTGTGCCAATCACATGCAGCCACTGTGCCAATCAAACGCAGCCACTGTGCCCATCAAACGCAGCCACTGTGCCAATAACACGCAGCCACTGTGCCCATCACACGCAGCCACTGTGCCAATCACACGCAGCCACTGTGCCAATCACACGCAGCCACTGTGCAATCAATTGTTGCCACTGTTCCCAAACACAGCCACTGTGCCACTCACATGCAGCCACTGTGCCAATCACACGCAGCCACTGTGCCAATCACATGCAGCCACTGTGCCACTCACATGCAGCCACTGTGCCAATCACACGCAGCCACTGTGCCAATCACACGCAGCCACTGTGCCAATCACACGCATCCACTGTGCCAATCACATGCAGCCACTGTGCCCATCACACGCAGCCACTGTGCCAATAACACGCAGCCACTGTGCCAATAACACGCAGCCACTGTGCCAATAACATGCAGCCACTGTGCCATCACATGCAGCCACTGTGCCAACACACGCAGT
The DNA here is from genome assembly GCF_905171775.1 of Rana temporaria. Classification (NCBI taxonomy): domain Eukaryota; kingdom Metazoa; phylum Chordata; class Amphibia; order Anura; family Ranidae; genus Rana; species Rana temporaria. The sequence goes on along the minus strand of NC_053500.1, from coordinate 53,883,087 downwards.
CACTGTGCCATCACATGCAGCCACTGTGCCAACACACGCAGTCACTGTGCCATCAATTGTTGCCACTGTGCCCATCACACGCAGCCACTGTGCCATCAATTGTCGCCACTGTGCCCATCAAACGCAGCCACTCTGCCCATCAAACGCAGCCACTGTGCCAATCACACGCAGCCACTGTGCCAATCACACGCAGCCACTGTGCCAATCACACGCAGCCACTGTGCCCATCACACGCATCCACTGTGCCAATCACACGCAGCCACTGTGCCAATCACACGCAGCCACTGTTCCCAAACACAGCCACTGTGCCAATCACATGCAGCCACTGTGCCAATCACACGCAGCCACTGTGCCAATCACATGCAGCCACTGTGCCAATCACATGCAGCCACTGTGCCCATCAAACGCAGCCACTGTGCCAATAAAACGCAGCCACTGTGCCAATAACACGCAGCCACTCTGCCCATCAAACACAGCCACTGTGCCAATCACACGCAGCCACTGTGCCCATCAAACGCAGCCACTGTGCCATCACATGCAGCCACTGTGCCAACACACGCAGTCACTGTGCCATCAATTGTTGCCACTGTGCCCATCACACGCAGCCACTGTGCCATCAATTGTCGCCACTGTGCCCATCAAACGCAACCACTGTGCCATCACACGCAGCCACTGTGCCATCACATGCAGCCACTGTTTAATCAATTGTTATTGATTAAACAGTGGCTGCCTGTCCCCAGCCTCTGTCTCCCTCCTGTGTCATGTCCCCAGCGTCTGTCCCCCTCCTGTGTCATGTCCCCAGCGTCTGTCCCCCTCCTGTGTCATGTCCCCAGCGTCTGTCCCCCTCCTGTGTCATGTCCCCAGCCTCTGTCCCCCTCCTGTGTCATGTCCCCAGCGTCTGTCCCCCTCCTGTGTCATGTCCCCAGCGTCTGTCCCCCTCCTGTGTCATGTCCCCAGCGTCTGTCCCCCTCCTGTGTCATGTCCCCAGCGTCTGTCCCCCTCCTGTGTCATGTCCCCAGCCTCTGTCCCCCTCCTGTGTCATGTCCCCAGCGTCTGTCCCCCTCCTGTGTCATGTCCCCAGCGTCTGTCCCCCTCCTGTGTCATGTCCCCAGCGTCTGTCCCCCTCCTGTGTCATGTCCCCAGCTTCTGTCCCCCTCCTGTGTCATGTCCCCAGCGTCTGTCCCCCTCCTGTGTCATGTCCCCAGCATCTGTCCCCCTCCTGTGTCATGTCCCCAGCGTCTGTCCCTCTCCTGTGTCATGTCCCCAGCGTCTGTCCCCCTCCTGTGTCATGTCCCCAGCGTCTGTCCCCCTCCTGTGTCATGTCCCCAGCGTCTGTCCCCCTCCTGTGTCATGTCCCCAGCGTCTGTCCCCCTCCTGTGTCATGTCCCCAGCATCTGTCCCCCTCCTGTGTCATGTCCCCAGCCTCTGTCCCCCTCCTGTGTCATGTCCCCAGCCTCTGTCCCCCTCCTGTGCCATGTCCCCAGCCTCTGTCCCCCTCCTGTGCCATGTCCCCAGCCTCTGTCCCCCTCCTGTGCCATGTCCCCAGCCTCTGTCCCCCTCCTGTGCCATGTCCCCAGCCTCTGTCCCCCTCCTGTGCCATGTCCCCAGCCTCTGTCCCCCTCCTGTGCCATGTCCCCAGCCTCTGTCCCCCTCCTGTGCCATGTCCCCAGCCTCTGTCCCCCTCCTGTGCCATGTCCCCAGCCTCTGTCCCCCTCCTGTGTCATGTCCCCAGCCTCTGTCCCCCTCCTGTGTCATGTCCCCAGCCTCTGTCCCCCTCCTGTGTCCTGTCCCCAGCCTCTGTCCCCCTCCTGTGCCATGTCCCCAGCCTCTGTCCCCCTCCTGTGCCATGTCCCCAGCCTCTGTCCCCCTCCTGTGCCATGTCCCCAGCCTCTGTCCCCCAGTTTTCCAACAATGATATTTACTGCTTTTTATAAAGAAATACAATTGATTTTATGCAGTATTGAGTTTAGCCTTTTGGCCCGGCCCTCCAAAATATTTTTAGTTTCTCATGTGGCCCCATCGAAAAAATAATTGCCCACCCCTGCTCTAGACTATGGTGCCCACAGTTCATTGCTGCCTGACTCGGTCTGTTGAACTCCTACTTCCTGCTAGCAGCTCCCTCTTCTCACTTAAAGCGGTGTTCCCTTGGGGAAAAAAAAACATTTTAAACCAGCAGCTACACATACTGCATCTGCTGGCTTTAAATAAATGGACACTTACCTGTCCTGGAGTCCAGCAGATGTCGACACCCGCAGCTGATGTTTCCATCAACTGTCGGGTGCTGCCGCCGACATTGCGGGTAAGGAAGCCTGGCAGTGTAGCCTTTTGGCTTCACACCAGGAACCCTACTGAGCATGCGCAAGGGCTGCTCCTCTCTCCTACTGGCCTGTCGGCCCGGGGAGGAGGGAACCCCCACGCTGACGTCACAGGCCCAAACTCCCGGAAGTGGGAAAGGATACCTGTCTTTGACAAGTATCCTATCCCCCCCTCCCCCCAAAAGGTGCCAATTGTGACACCGGAGGAATCCGATATGTGGAAGTTCCACTTTTGGGTGGAACTCCGTTTTAGGCTGTTACTGAGGCGCTTTGCAGGCACTATTGTGCTAAAAATAGCGCCTGCAATGCGCCTGGAAAGAGCCACTCCTTTCTATCCCGTTTGAAAGCCTGAGGGCTTTTACACTGGAGCATTGCGCTGGCGGGACGCCAAAAAAAAGACCTGCCAGATGCATCTTTGAGGCGCGGTAGGAGCGGTAAAAATACCGCTCCTATAGCGCCCCTGCCCATTGAAAACAATGGGGTAGCGCCTCCAACCCGCCTGCAAAACGCTGCAAAGAGGCGTTTTTGCGGGTGGTTTTAACCCTTTTTCGGCCACTAGCGGGGGTTAAATCCTCAACGCTAGCGGCCAAAAAATCGTTGCAAACAAAACGGTAAAACGCTGCTAAAAAAAGCCGCGTTTTACCGCCTCACCAATCGGTAAATGGTTAATGTGAGTAATATTTTTTTATAAACTGCCCACTAGATGATGCTTTCTTTTCTATACACACACAGGAGCGGTGGGGGAAATCGTATGCGATTCGGCCAGAAAGAACACATTATAAAAACATGGTTACAAAAATGCAGAAAGCACAACAAAAAGCACTGCAAAAAGGCTCAAAAGCAACATGCATAGATGTGAATGGAGCCTTATATGAGCCTAGTTTGCATGCCTGGTAAACATTGCTTTGCTTGTAGATATGTATGGCTGTGAATTCTACAATTGCTTGCCTATGTAAATTTAGATAAGAAAGTTGTATTTACTAATCGGCATATAAATAGTAGATAAGAATTCTATGAATGAAATAATTTTATCTTATCATTGAACTACTATGTAAAAGTCAAGATACATTTTCTAAAACTAAATATTTTCATTTCAAGTACAGTTGAACCTCGGCTTACGAGCATAATCTGTTCCAGGAGTATGCTTGTAATCCAAAGTACTCGCATACATGGGCGTAGGAACCGGGGGGGACGGGGGGGACGGATCCCCCCCAGATAATAATGCGGGGGGGACAGGTATGGTAAAATCCCCCCCCACCCGCCGAGCCTCGTCCAGTTAGTGTCCAACAAGCTGGCAGCATGAGCGGGCTGCGCTGTAGGGGAGGTGGAGGCGGAGCGGCCAGGCCGACAGTTGCTGAACCTGCCAGGAGCCGACTGAGGGGGGTAAGGGAGGCTAAGGATGCCGCTTGTTCCGCACTGCTGAAGACAGCCTTGCCGGCCGCCGGTACACTGTCTGCAGCAGAGCGGTGCGAGTGTGCTGTGAGTGAATCACGGACCATTCACTTCCCTGTCAGGCTGCCTGACTCAGGCAGAGTGTTCTCCGCCCGACAGGAGCTTCCTAGTCCCGCCCGGCGTGATGTCATTCACAGACCGGGAGGCGGGAAGAAAGAGCCGAGGAGAGTGCTGCTGTGAGGAGCCAGTGAAGCCCCTGCAAAAGTGCAGGTAAGTTTTCTAAGCTAAAAACGTAACCTAAATCACTGTTGTCACAGTGGCTTAGCTGTGTCAACCTGCCTGAAGTGTTTAACTCTTTGGGGGGGGGGGGTTTACATTGGTATTTGAAATATGCAGCATGGAGGGGGTTATTGCATTAGTGACCAGTTAATTAACCCCCTTGTGCTGCATTTATGGTGCAGCATCAAAGGGTTCATAAACTCTGATACCAGTGCCACTAATGCAGCACAAAGTGGTTAAATAACTGGCACTGGTCACTAATGCATCAGTGGTGTATTCGATACTACCCACCCCTCTCTTGTACATACTACCCACCCCTCTCTTGTACATACTACCCACCCCTCTCTTGTACATACTACCCACCCCTCTCTTGTACATACTACCCACCAATACCCACTCCTCTCATGTACATACTACCCACCTATACCCACCCCTCTCATGTACATACTACCCACCCCTCTCGTGTACATACTACCCACCCCTCTCGTGTACATACTACCCAGCCCTCTCATGTACATACTACCCACCTATACGCACCCCTCTCATGTACATACTACCCACCTATACGCACCCCTCTCATGTACATACTACCCACCTATACCCACCCCTACCATGTACATACTGCCCACCTATACCCACCCCTCTTGTGTACATACTACCCACCCCTCTCATGTACATACTACCCACCAATACCCACCCCTCTAATGTACATACTACCCACCTATACCCACCCCTCTCGTGTACATACTACCCACCCCTCTTGTGTACATACTACCCACCCCTCTCATGTACATACTACCCACCAATACCCACCCCTCTCGTGTACATACTACCCACCTATACCCACCCCTCTTGTGGACATACTACCCACCCCTCTCATGTACATACTACCCACCTATACCCACCCCTCTTGTGGACATACTACCCAGCCCTCTCATGTACATACTACCCACCTATACGCACCCCTCTCATGTACATACTACCCACCTATACGCACCCCTCTCATGTACATACTACCCACCTATACCCACCCCTACCATGTACATACTGCCCACCTATACCCACCCCTCTTGTGTACATACTACCCACCCCTCTCATGTACATACTACCCACCAATACCCACCCCTCTAATGTACATACTACCCACCTATACCCACCCCTCTCGTGTACATACTACCCACCCCTCTTGTGTACATACTACCCACCCCTCTCATGTACATACTACCCACCAATACCCACCCCTCTCGTGTACATACTACCCACCTATACCCACCCCTCTTGTGGACATACTACCCACCCCTCTCATGTACATACTACCCACCAATACCCACCCCTCTCATGTACATACTACCCACCCCTCTCATGTACATACTACCCACCTATACCCACCCCTCTCATGTACATACTACCCACCTATACGGTATAGGTGGGTAGTATGTACATGAGAGGGGTGGGTAGTATGTACATGAGAGGGGTGGGTATTGGCGAGTAAAAATGCTGTCCCCCCCAGATTTGTAAGGGTTCCTACACCCATGCTCGCATATCAAAGTTTTCCCATTGAAGTCAATGGAAACGAAAATAATTTGTTCCGCATTGACTTCAATGGGATGCAATACCGAATGCGGCCAGATGTGGGGGGCGCCAGAGAGCGCCGAAAACATCCAAAAAGGCCCAAGGACACTTCGGCTTGTTTCCGGCGCTCCCGTACCTCAGGCCAAATGAGGTACTGCAGACCAATGTTCGGCTTTTCTCTGGTTATGCGCCCCCGTACCTCAGGCCAAATTAGGTACTGCAGGCCTATTTAGCTTGAATTCTGCTTGTCTTGCGAGTCAACACTCGCAAACCGAGTCAGAATAAAAAAAAAAAAGTTGCTTGCAAATCAGAACGCTCTCAAACCAAGTTACTCTTAAACCGAGCTTTCACTGTGGGATATAGCCCTTCTGACTTATTCTGTGCTATAAAAATGAAACTGCATCTACTTAGCTCATGAGAAAAGACATGGCCTATCCCATAAGTTGGCTGTGTTTTTACATGATTTGGCTGCAGTTACCTTTGACACTGACTTTACTTGTGCCTGGTATAGTTTCTTCCATTTTTATCAGAACATGATACGATTGAAAAATCTCCCCAAGAAGGACATTATCTGCAGGATGAAGACATTATCCCTGCACCATATCCTTTTACCTCTACAGGTGACACTTGTTGTTTGGACCACGTGTGGGTTCTGCTGCACTTTTTTGTGACCAGCTTACAAAATTAACTTCAACATCATCAAAACGTTTTTGCATTATTTCTTGCATAATGTTTCCAGTTAAATATTTCACCAGGCACCACCTCTGCAGTGCGTTTACTTGGATGGGACTTCAAGTTGCTTGATTGTCTCTGGTTTACTTATTTCATATTTGTTCTAGAATCAGATAGCATTGAAGACAGTAGAGATGATTTACTAAATCCAAAACTTCTGTTCACTTTGCAAGGGTATTTTCCCTTAGCTTAGTAAATGAGGTGAAGCTGACTAGACATGTGCAATTCTTTTCGTTCTGAATTTGTTTTTCATCTAAATTCGACAAATTCGTTAAATTAGAAATATTCTAATTAACGGAAACCTGTTTAACGAAATTGTGAAATTTGAAAACTCAAAGATTCGGAAATGAGAGAATTATTAAAAGCGCAAATCTGAAAATGCGAAAACTTGAAAATTCCAAAATTTTAAAATCAAAAATTCAGAAATCCGAAAAGTTGAAATTTGAAAAATGCAAAAATCTGAAAATCTCAAAATTTGAAAATTCGAAAATCAAAAATAATAACTAATAATAACTATTACTAACTATTAAATTATAGGTATTGTAATTTCCTTTCAAATTTAGCTTTCGGTGAACTTAATGAATATGAACTTATTCAAAGTTACAAATTATCTGAAATAGGGAATGCCGCATCTAAACAAATGGAATTTGACAAATTAATAATAATATAAATAATAATAATATTAATAACAATAGTGCAGTGCTAAAATATGTTGTGCACAATAGTTGTGGTGACACAAGATCAAAAATAATATAGAAATGCAGGCTGGATATATGTGAAAAAGTCCATATGAAGACCATGTATCACAATAAATACGATGCTGGATCAGTGAAATAACACAACCTAGTGTGTGAAATACTAGTCCATAAAAGAGGTGACTTTTCAATCCTTGACGTATAATGTTAAATATATGGTTGCCTGAAGGGATCACCAAGGCATCACAATGTAGTTGTAGGTATAATAAGGTACTCTTACCAGAGGGTGTGGACTGAAAAGAAAGTGCTCCAAATGGTGCAGGTCAAAAAATAAACCGTGACAGGTTTCATTTTAAAATTCATATAACAAAAAAGCACAGATAAAAAAGTGATCACGTAAACAATTATAAAAGCAGTATGGGATGCTGTTAAGCGGAACCCGACACGTTTTGGCTTGGAAAGTATACCAACTATACTATACTATACTATACTGCATACTCCACTCAACACAATGACATCAAAAAGATCTTGAACAGGCATTGGAAGGTGCTTTGCAGTGATAAAGTTCTTGGTCCTTTCCTACCTGAGAAAGCGGGAGTAATCTTCAGGGGAGCACGCTCTATCCAGAGCGATGTAGCTCCCAATACCATCCATCCTCCTAAAAAGGCCTTGTTTTTCCCTGAAGCTAACGGGTACCATCCATGCCGGAAATGTAATGTGTGTGTTGCCAACGTTTCGGGCAGACGTAGGACTGACACCTTTATTTCCACCGTTACCAACCGCATGTACACCATGAAGCATTTTACCACCTGCTACACTAGCTTCATAGTTTATCTTATTACTTGTTCCTGCAAGTTGCAGTACGTAGGACGTACTATTCGAAATGTTGCCATTAGGGTGAACGAACACTTGGCTAAAATTCGTAAAGGTTGTCCCAAACTTACGGTGTCCAGACACTATTTAGAACACCATGCTAAAGATCCCAGGGGCACACAGTTCCAAGTCATTGACAAGTTCGTTCCCCATTGGAGGGGCGATTCCTGTCTTAGAGGGGTCTCCCGATTGGAGACATATTGGATACATGAGCTCAGGAGTTACTCACCCCACGGTATGAACGTTGAATGTGATATCAACTGTTTCATTAACCGGGCGTGAGTACCCTGAGCTCCTGTTCCAATTTGCGGCTATCTGATAGTGTTTGCCCACCTATGCACATTTGCAGGAGTACCTACATGGTGAGGCAAATGCATAATTTAATAAATTTATATTATATTTCTTTGGTGGCTATTCATATTCCATCCATATAGATTGTGTAAATATCATGTTTATTATTTGCATACTGTAACATGATTGTTATGCTTTCTGTCTCTGGATATTAGCAGCAATGTTTCTGTGGTTGGTGCCCTCTTATCTGAGCGGGTCGGCACACTTCTCACACAAACATTGCATTATTATATAGTTTCTATGGATCTGTTTACCTAGTTGGTATACTTTCCCAGTGTACTATATTGGTTTTGTTGCCGTCTGGCATATTTTGCCCATTACAGATATAGAGTTTTTCTCCCTGTATGGGCATTATCTCACATCCCCCTGAGGCATGTTGTTAGATCACCGCCTTGTGCCCCTTTGATTGGCCCACACTCCGGGCTAGGGATTTGACGTGACTATCAAGTGGTCCCCCGCACCTGAGTATTAATGGTTTATGCCCCGGACTGCATATCCTGAGTGGTGGTCATGTGCAGTGGCATAGCGTGGGGGGGCAGAAGGGTCCGTGGCCCCGGATGCGATATTTAGGGGGGCGCAATTTCAAGCCAGTGTGTGTCCCACTGGCTGCGTCCTCCTAAATTTGATTTTCTGTGTCCCCGGCCGCCCAAAGCTCCGGCTGCTATCTTTCAATGTCTGGCGTCCTGTGATTGGGCCATGGGGGCCATGTGCGGCGTGGGGCTTGCCTGTCTGTGATCCTGAACTCCCGCCTCTGCACATGACCTCCATACACTCAATCACAGTGCGGCGTGCGCCGGACACTGAACAAACATGGCGGCCGCCCCCTCCTATCCTCCGATGTCATGATGCAGCCTGCAGGACAAGCAGCAGGTGAGGAGGAACACGGACTGGGGACTGGGGAGAGAGGCAGAGTGGCAGAGAGACACGCAGAGAGGCAGAGAGAGACAGAGCGGCACACAGAGAGAGACAGAGCGGCACAGAGAGAGAGACAGAGCGGAACAGAGAGAGAGACAGAGCGGCACAGAGAGAGAGACAGAGCGGCAGAGAGAGAGACAGAGTGGCAGAAAGAGACACAGAGAGAGAGACAGAGCGGCAGAGAGAGAGAGACACAGACAGAGTGGCAGATAGAGAGACAGAGCGGCAGAGAGAGACACACAGAAAGAGAGAGAGAGAGACAGAGCGGCAGAGAGAGAATGACAGAGCAGCAGAGAGAAAGACAGAGTGGCAGAGAGAGAGACACACAGAGAAAGAGAGAGAGACAGAGCGTCAGAGAGAGAGACAGAGTGGCAGAGAGAGAGACACAGAGAGAGAGACAGAGCGGCAGAGAGACAGAGCGGCACACAGAGAGAGACAGAGTGGCACACAGAGAGAGACAGAGTGGCACACAGAGAGAGACAGAGCGGCAGAGAGAGAGATGCAGAGATAGAGACGCAGAGAGAGAGATGGAGAGAGAGACAGAAATAGAGACGGAGAGAGAGACAGAGGCAAAGAGATAGAGGCAGAGGCAGAGAGAGAGGCAGAGGCAGAGAGAGAGACAGAGAGAGAAGGAGGCAGAGCGAGAGACAGAGGCAGAGAGAGAGATACAGAGGCAAATAGAGAGAGAGAGAGAGGCAAATAGAGAGAGAGACAGAGGCAGAGAGAGAGACAGAGGCAGAGAGAGGGGTAGAGAGAGAGGGAGAGGCGGAGAGGCAGAGAGAGGGGCAAAGAGAGAGAGAGGGGGCAAAGGCAGAGAGAGACAGAGGCAAAGAGAGAGAGTCAGAGGCAAAGAGAGAGACAGAGGCAAAGAGAGAGACAGAGGCAAAGAGAGAGAGAGAGACAGAGGCAAAGAGAGAGAGAGAGACAGAGGCAAAGGTAGGGAGAGACAGAGGCAAAGGCAGAAAGAGACAGAGGCAAAGAGAGAGAGAGAGAGAGAGATGGGCAGAGAGAGAGAGAGACAGATGGGCAGAGAGAGAGAGACAGATGGGCAGAGAGAGAGAGAGTTACTGTAGGCAGGATAGTATAGTGGTCAGTGTAGTGTAGTTCTCAGTGTAGTGTAGTAGTCAGTATAGTATAGTGGTCAGTGTAGTGTAGTTCACAGTGTAGTGTAGTGGTCAGTGTAGTGGAAAAATAGTATAGTGGTCAGTGTAGTGTAGTGTAGTGGACAGTATAGTATAGTGGTCAGTATAGTATTGTGGACAGTGTAGTGTAGTGGACAGTATAGTATAGTGGTCAGTGTAGTGTAGTGGATAGTATAGTATAGTGGTCAATGTAGTGCAGTGGACAGTATAGTATAGTGGTTAGTGTAGTGGACAATATAGTATAGTGGTGAGTGTAGTGGTCAGTGTAGTGTAGTGGTCAGTATAGTGTAGTGGTCAGTATAGTGTAGTGGTCAGTATAGTATAGTGGTCAGTATAGTATAGTGGACAGTGTAGTGTAGTGGATAGTATAGTGGTCAATGTAGTGTAGTGGATAGTATAGTGGTCAATGTAGTGTAGTGGACAGTATAGTATAGTGGTTAGTGTAGTGGACAGTATAGTATAGTGGTCAGTGTAGTGGAGTGGACAGTGTAGTGGTCAGTGTAGTGTAGTGGATAGTATAGTATAGTGGTCATTGTAGTGGTCAGTGTAGTGTAGTGGTCAGTGTAGTGTAGTGGTCAGTGTAGTGGTCAGTGTAGTGTAGTGGACAGTGTAGTGTAGTGGACAGTGTAGTAGACAGTATACTATAGTGGTCATTGTAGTATAGTGGTCAGTGTAGTGGACAGTATAGTATAGTGGTTAGTGTAGTGGACAGTGTAGTGTAGTGAACAGTGTAGTGTAGTGGACAGTGTAGTGGTTAGTCTAGTGTAGTGGTTAGTGTAGTGTAGTGGTCAGTATAGTATAGTGGACAGTGTAGTGTAGTGTAGTGGACATTATAGTATAGTGGTCAGTATAGTGTAGTGGACAATAAAGTATAGTGGTCAGTATAGATATCAGGTTGGGAATTACTATTGTATTTGAAGGGACTTGGGGAGTGCTAAACGTCCGCAGGTTGGGGGGCGCAAATTACTTGCCTTGCTCCGGGTGCTGACAACCCACGCTACGCCAGTGGTCATGTGGCCACCCAGGCTGGAGCACGATTGGTCGGCGCTCATGAGAATACTATTGGACGGCGCTCTGACGCCGTTACGTCATTGCGCATTGCGTCCGGGTAGCTGTGGCGAGTGGGTGGTCACATGGCCACCCAGGTTGGAGCGCAATTGGCCGGCGCCCACGGGAGTTGGATTGGACGGTGCTCTGAAGCCATGATGTCACTACACATTGCGTCCGGATGACTGCGATGAGCCCGCAGTGAGGCGCGTGTTTGCCGTCTGCGGGGTCCGTTTAAGGCCAAAATAAAGGGCTTCTCTTATGGATGTGTGTCTATAGGGTGACACACACCTGGGGACCGCCGGGATGCCATTGCACGGCGTATCGGATACAAGAGAGTGATTTAGTAATACGTCACTTCCTCCACAGTGGCCATATTTGATCCTTAAGGTGTCCCCAAGTACCACTTCCTGTATGGCGTCACCTATACAGAGATTATGTTGCTGGTATTAAATTGGAGTTTAAGGACGTTTAATATTAGGGTTGTCCCGATACCACTTTTTTAGGACCGAGTACGAGTACCGATACTTTTTTTCAAGTAGTCGCCGATACCGAATACCGATACTTTTTTTTAAATGTGTCCCCAAATGCAGCGATGTCCCCCCACATATGCAGCCATTGTCTCCCCCCATGCAGCCATTGTCACCCCCCATGCAGCCATTGTCACCCCCCATGCAGCCATTGTCACCCCCCATGCAGCAATGTATCCCCCCATCCAGCCATTGTCACCCCCCATCCAGCAATGTATTCCCCCATGCAGCCATTGTCACCCCCCATGCAGCCATTGTCACCCCCCATCCAGCCATTGTCTCCCCCCATCCAGCATCTCCCCCCATGCAGCCAGTGTCACCCCCCATCCAGCCATTGTCACCCCCCATCCAGCCATTGTCACCCCCCATCCAGCCATTGTCACCCCCCATCCAGCCATTGTCTCCCCCATCCAGCGTCTCCCCCCATGCAGCCATTGTCACCCCCCCATCCAGCCATTGTCACCCCCCATCCAGCCATTGTCACCCCCCCATCCAGCCATGTCTCCCCCCATGCAGCCATTGTCTCCCCCCATGCAGCCATTGTCTCCCCCCATCCAGCCATGTCTCCCCCATGCAGCCATTGTCTCCCCCCATGCAGCCATTGTCTCCCCCCATCCAGCGTCTCCCCCCCCATGCAGCCATTGTCTCCCCCCATCCAGCGTCTCCCCCCCATGTATCCAGCGTCTCCCCCCATGCAGCCAGCGTCTCCCCCATCCAGCGTCTCCCCCCATCCAGCGTCTCCCCCCATGCAGCCAGCGTCTCCCCCATCCAGCGTCTCCCCCCATCCAGCGTCTCCCCCCATGTATCCAGCGTCTCCCCCCATGTATCCAGCGTCTCCCCCCCATGTATCCAGCGTCTCCCCCCCATGTATCCAGCGTCTCCCCCCCATGTATCCAGCGTCTCCCCCCCATGTATCCAGCGTCTCCCCCCCATGTATCCAGCGTCTCCCCCCCATGTATCCAGCGTCTCCCCCCATCCAGCGTCTCCCCCCCATGTATCCAGCGTCTCCCCCCATCCAGCGTCTCCCCCCCATGTATCCAGCGTCTCCCCCCATCCAGCGTCTCCCCCCATACAGCCATGTCCCACTTACCTGCATCCCCGCTGCCGCCGACTGTGTCATACGCCGGGAACATTACAACTTTGAATCGCTGTAATGATTGGCGCTGCGTATAGACACTCCCCCTCGCTCGGGATTGGACAGTTCACCCGAGCGAGGGGGAGTGTCTATGCGCGGCGCCAATCATTACAGCTATTCAAAGCTGTAATGTTCCCGGCGTATGACACAGTCGGCGGCAGCGGGGATGCGGCGAATGGCGGCGGAATGCGGCGTCACGGCGACGGCGGCGGCGGCGGGGGAGGGGGGGGGAAGTATTCTATTTGGGTATCGGGGGTATTTGCGGGAGTACGAGTACTCCCGCAAATACTCGGAATCGGTCCCGATACCGATACTAGTATCGGTATCGGGACAACCCTATTTAATATATAACATCTGTACCTGTAGACGTTTGTGTTTCCATCCAATATATATATGAACATTTACAGTTATTTTAAAATGATTTTATGTAATTTTTGATGGTTCACTCCATGTACGTTGGATGCTGCTGTGATACATATGTATTACATTATTTCCTGCCTTTCCTGGATATGTTACATAATTTCCTGTCCCCGCCCCTGTTTGGGCCGACTCTGGCTTAGTACATATATAAAAGCAAGCAGTATGGGGGTGCAGTAAAATGCCCCCGGTGACGGCTCTCTAAGCCGAAACACGTCGGGTTCTGCTTTACAGCATCCCATACTGCTTTTATAACTGTTTACGTGATCACTTTTTTATCCGTGCTTTTTTGTTATATGAATTTTAAAATAAAACCTGTCACGGTTTATTTTTTGACCTGCACAATTTGGAGCACTTTCTTTTCATCTTTTTTCCATTGCTCTGTGAGTCCGTTGGAGTTCTCCATCTACATCCTGCATTGGAAGTCTCATCCGTCCAGTTCCTGTGGCTTGTGGCATCCATCCCATCAGATTGGAACAACCACCACCGTCTGGGGAGATCCTTTATGCAGTGATCCAGGTCTGCCAAGACCATTAAGCGCATGAGGCCCCGTACACATGACCGAGGAACTCGACGTGCCAAACACATCGAGTTCCTCGTCGAGTTCAGTGTGGAAGCCGCCGAGGAACTCGGCGGGCCGACTTTTGCCATTGAACAACGAGGAAATAGAGAACATGTTCTCTATTTCCTCGCCGAGGTCCTCGTCGGCTTCCTCGGCCGAAAGTGTACACACGGCCGGGTTTCTCGGCAGAATTCAGCTCTGAACCGAGTTTCTGGCTGAATTCTGCCGAGAAACTCGGTCGTGTGTACGGGGCCTCAGACTTACTATTGCAAAAGTCCACACCCCAGGGTAAGAGTACCTTATTATACCTACAACTACATTGTGATGCCTTGGTGATCCCTTCAGGCAACCATATATTCAACATTATACGTCAATGATTGAAAAGTCACCTCTTTTATGGACTAGTATTTCACACACTAGGTTGTGTTATTTCACTGATCCAGCATCGTATTTATTGTGATACATGGTCTTCATATGGACTTTTTCACATATATCCAGCCTGCATTTTTATATTATTTTTGATCTTGTGTCACCACAACTATTGTGCACAACATATTTTAGTGCTGCACTATTGTTCCACATTTCTTCCTTACTTTGTTTGTTTGTCTGCTGGCTGCTTTTTTATATATTTGTTTGGTTTAGCGCAGTTTTTTCCCTTTTTTTCACAATATAAATAATAATAATAATTTAAAAAACGATATTATTATTTATTATTACTATTAATTTGTTACATTCCTTTTTCATATTCGTTATGTTCACTAACAGCCAAACTTGAAAGGAAATTCCAATACCTATAATTTAATAGTTAGTTATTATTCGTTCTTATTTTCAGACTTTCGGATTTTTGGATATCAACTTTTTGAATTTTTGAATTTTTGGATTTCTGAATCTATGAATTTTCTAATTTACAAATTTTTGAATTTCTTCAAAATAACGAATTTCGATCATAACGAAAGACCTGAACGAAAATGAAAAAAAAAGAAAGAATGGAATGAAAATGAACACATTTTTGGCAGTGCACATGTCTACTGCTGACTTCCATCATCCAATCATAAGCAAGCTCATTAAGAACCTCAATTTAGAATTAATAATAAAACAATGGCCCCAGAATCACTTCTCTTCGGTGTGAGTAGAGATGCCTAAAATGTATTTCAGTTTACTGGTCTGCCGATTTTCCACCAAAAATGAAACTTGCACCAAATTTAGCAAGTGTGGCATGCTGCATATTAGTGCATTACCGCATTGCACTGCAATAGAGGGATGTTGGGATGCTGTTCCTGATTAATGGCATTGCACCAATGTGAGAACCAGTGAGACTAATACAGTGCTAACAATATGCACTGTCACTGTACTAATGACACTGGCTGGGAAGGGGTTAAACATCTAGGGCATTCAAAGGGTTAAATGTGTGCCTAGCCAGTGTTTTTGTGTACTATGTATGGTGCTTTTAGTAAGGGATGTGATGGATTTTTTGAAAATCCACCACATCCGCACTGTCAGGGTGGAGCTATGCCTTGTTTACATGGGCAGAGCTCCATCCAGCCTCTCTCCTCAACGATCAGCAGGTGCCAGCTCACATCCATAGGCCGGCACCTGCTTTGACTGATCACAGCAGAAGCAGCGCGCCCCCTACCTGAAAGTGCAGGAATCACATACAGTATATACATGTGATTTTGCACAGAGCAGCCCCCTGTAGCAGTAAATCGGGTCGGTCAGTAAGTGGATAAACAATGTATAAACAATCAGCTGGTTTGTTAATAAACTATGAAAACAATGTACAGTATAAGACTTTTAGACTTGATTATTTATTCTACTTGTATTGATTTTTTTCTTAACCTTTTTTAAAATCATTTATCTTATTTTATTAGCAGCTATTATGTTTTTTTTCCACAGTTCACCTGACACATTCACAACCTTTAAGTTATACATCTACCAAATTTGCTGCATTCATGATTACAGCCTGACTCATAGGTACATATCAAAGGACTAATCTGTTTACTTTGGTGTGATTTGCCAATCGCTAAGTAATAATATTAACAGCATAAAAAGGGAATTTGAAATGCTTCACAGTGGATGGTGTTGGTGCAAACAGACTTTTTGTCTCTGTTTCCACTACTGCGAGTTGTTGTGCGAATTGTGAAGTCGCACAACAAGTCCAAATCTATGTATTTCAATGGTCCCCATTCTCACTGGTGCGACCCAAGTCGCAGAGACCCCAAAAAAGTTTTTTGCACTACTTTGTTCTGACTTTGGTGTGACTTGTTGTCACCAGTCGCATGACATTGCATCAAAAATCAAAGTGGCACTGTAAACCGCACGACTTTGGGGTCGCAATAGTGGAAACCTAGCCTTAAGAATAAGGCTTCATTTCCACTGGCGTTTTTACAGCCACTGTTGTTAGGCTTTTTTACAGCTTAAAAACGCCTGTCCATGTTTATTTTGTAAAAAAAAAAAAAAAAAAAAATTTTTTTTTTTTTTGTGAGCTGCAGCTTTAAAAATGCCGCGGTCGCGTTTTTGAGCGTTTTTGCGCGTTTTTGAGCGCTTTTGAGCGTTTTTTAACGTCTGGCGTTTTTACAGCTCTACTCTGGAGCTTCAGAACGCCCTGGTCCCGCGTTTTTTTTACAGCTCAAAAACGTCTATGCCACTTGCAGCTCAAAAACGCCTATGTGGGAATGAAGCCATAGAATAACATGGACAGGCGTTTTTAAGCTGTAAAAAACGCTCAGAAACGTGGCTGTAAAAACGCCAGTGGAAATGAGGCCTAAAGGGCCAGATTCACGTAGAAGAGCGGCGGCGTAACGTATCGTAGATACGTTACCCTGCCGCAATTTTTCATCGCAAGTGCCTGATTCACCAAGCACTTGCGATGAAAACCTACGCCGGCGGCCTCCGGCGCAAGGTGGGCCAATTCAAATGGGCGTGTGCAATTTAAATTAGGCACGCTCCCGCGCCGGACCTACCGCGCATGCTCCGTTTCCGAACTCCCGCCGTGCTTTGCGCGAAGTGACGTAATTTTTACGAACGGCGACGCGCGTAGCGTAATTCCGTATTCCCGGACGGCTTACGCAAATGACGTTATTTTTTAAATTTCGACGCGGAAACGACGGCCATACTTTATACAGCAATACAATTGCTGTGTAAAGTTAAGGCACCAAAAAAAACGACTAACTTTGCGACGGGAAACTAGACTAGCGGCGACGTAGCGAACGCGAAAAACCGTTGTGGTTCGCCGTAACTCCTAATTTGCATACCCAACGCTGGTTTACGACGCAAACTCCCCCCAGCGGCGGCCTCGGTATTGCATCTTAAGATCCGACAGTGTAAAACAATTACACCTGTCGGATCTTATGGCTATCTATGCGTAACTGATTCTATGAATCAGTCGCATAGATAGAACAACAGATACGACGGCGTATCAGGAGATACGCCGTCGTATCTGCTCTGTGAATCTGGCCCAAAAAGCCCAAGCTACTTAAACTGGTCCAGCTCCAAGAAAAGGAAAAGTTCTCCCTTGCAGTGGGACTATGGCTCTACTGCAAGGGCTAACTGTTCATTTAATATAGGGGATAGCAAAAGTACATTGACTTACCTGATCTTCCACTACCCCAGCTGACTGCGCTCCCCCATGCTTTGGCAGTGGACTGTCTCTCAGCACCATCACATCCAATGCAGGCTATGGAACCTGCATCAGTCTTATTGACATCAACACCTTAAACCACTGGAGCAAGGGGGAGAAGATGCCATGACCTAGCAGAGTGGAGGAGTGGAGGAGAGGATAAAGCAGGGTTTGACAAATTTGCTTGGAGTCTAGGAGCCAGCAAAAAAAGTTAGGAGCCAGAAAACGCGCCCCGTCCCGCCAAGCTTGTGCGCAGAAGCGAACACATATGTGAGTGGCGCCCGCATATGTAAACGGTATTCAAACCACACATGTGAGGTATCGCCGCGATCGTTAGTGCAAGAGCAATAATTCTAGCTCTAGACATCCTCTGTAACTCAAAACATGCACCCTGCACCTCTGGACCCCTTTACATTATACGGCACCTTGCACCTAAGGACCTCTTTACATTACACAGCACCCTGCACCTCTGGACCCCTGTACATTACACAGCACCTTTGGACCCCTTTACATTACACAGCACCCTGCACCTCTGGTCACCTTTACATTACACTGCACCTCTAGACCCTTTTGCATTTTACAGCACCCTGCACCTCTGGACCCCTTTACATTACACAGCACCTCTGGACCCCTTTACATTACACAGCACCCTGCACCTCTGGACCCCTTTACATTACACAGCACCCTGCACCTCTGGACCTCTTTACATTACACAGCACCCTACACCTCTGGACCCCTGTACATTACACAGCACCCTGCATCTCTGGACCCCTTTACATTACACAGCCCCCTGCACCTCTGGAGCCCTTTACATTACACAGCACCCTACACCTCTGGACGCTACAGTACAGACCCCCGCTACAGTGCATACCACCCTACAGTGTACAGACCTCCCTAGCAATACAGACCCCCCACAGTGCACAGACCCCCCAACAATACATACACCCCATACAGTGCAGACCCCCTACAGCGCACAAACCCCCCTAACAATACAGACCCCCTCCCCACAGTACAGTAGTAGTAGTACAGTAGTAGTGGCTTTGCAGGGGGAGGGGTATTGTAAGCTGCATCTGAACCAGTCAGCACACTGGGACCCGGCGCCATGACAGACCCTTCCCTTCATACCCACCCATGTACCTCAGACCACACATGAAGAGAACGAGGTAGTGGCTTTGCAGGGGGAGGGGTAATGCGAGCCCTACCCGAGCCAGTCAGCAGACCCGGGACCTGGCGCCATGATGATCCCATTCTCTCCCTGGTCGCGCAGACTCTTGGCTCTGATCAGTCTCTGCAGTCGCTGTCACAGCCGAGCAGAGAGTGAAGCCACCTCCCCCTTCTCCTGCATGCACAGCACTGTGTAGACATAACGGAGGAGGGGAGGCGGCTTCACTCTCTGCTCGGCTGTGAAAGCCACTGCAAAGACTGATCAGAGCCGCGAATGTGATGGTTGCGCCGGGTCCCGGGTGTGCCGACTGGCTCGGGTGCAGCTCGCAATACCCTACGCAAAGCCACTACCTCGGGCTCTACACGTGTGTCCTGTGACCGCTCCGTGCTGCCGCTGCCTAAACCCGCGGCACTGTCTTCAGTCGCGGGAGGGCGTGGGTGTCCCCCCGGGGCGGCCCGCCTCCCGCTTAGTATGCCACTGCCTCGCTCCAGTCCCCTAGGAAGCATAGGCCGCAAAGCTGCGGCCTCAATTAGCAGCCATCGCAGCACTACGAGATCGTGAGATCGTGGGTGGGGGGGGCGGGCTAGGGTTCCGGTCCGGATGTTTGGGTCCACTGGAGTCCACAATCAGCTGGACTTTAAAAGACCAGGAAGAGAGCACAACAGGGCTCTGGCTTTGAGACTCAGGAAGGGACCTGAGTGAAGGGAGCACTGAATGTTGGATTAAAGAAAGGTTTGCTTTACTGCATGTTTTGTGGGTGACGGGGACCAGCCCTGCACTGTATAGAGAGGAGACTATTTGTTTAGTTAGCGCCGGACGGCAAGGATTTAATTTATTGTTTTCTTTATTTTTAACCTGCAAACCTTTTAAATAAAACCTGGCATCCGCCAGACTTAAAAAGAAAGTGCCTGCTTGCGGACTATGATTCAGAAAAGGTGATCCCCACAAGCTAATCTCCCACACTACCTAGAGATGTTTCGGGCGTGGACCCCTTTATCAAATCGATTTGTTAAAGGACCATGCCCGAAACACGTTGTCATGACTACAGCCTCCTGACAGCTTTCCATCTGCTCTACCACCGCATCTGCATTCCATCCCAATCCTTATTGTGGTGAGTCAGTCTGACATCGCTCTGTGTTGGTGACGTCACATCCAGCGCGCCACCCGACCACACCCGCTGCACCATCCGGTGGATTGGAGTCCTATGTCTGATCCATTGGGGGGCTTTCTACATCACTGACCCTTACAGGTTCTACAAGTGGTCTGTCGTCCCTGTCCATCAGTGCTCTAAATCAGTTCCCATCAGTGCTGCATATCAGTGCTGCCAATCCATGTCCATTAATGCCGCCTTTTAAATGCAGCCTCATCAGTGTATTTTCATCAGTACAGCTTATCAGTTCAGCCTCATCAGTGCCCATCAGTTACCATCAGTGCAGCCTCCTAAGAACACGTCAGTGAAGAAGAAAATCTACTTATTTGCAAAATTTGCAAGTGTCCATCAGTGCTCCAAATCAGTGTCCTTCATTGCTGAATATCAGTGTCCATCAGTGCTCCAAATCAGTGTCCTTCAGTGCTGAATATCAGTGTCCATCAGTGCTCCATATCAGTGCCCACCAGTGCTTCATATCAGTGTCCTTTAGTGCTGCATATCAGTGTCCTTCAGTGCTGCATATCAGTGTCCTTCAGTGCTGAATATCAGTGTCCATCAGTGCTGAATAATAATAATAAGTAATAATAATAATAAGTTCCCATCAGTACTGTATATCAGTGCCCATTAGTGCTGAATATCAGTGCCCATCAGTGCTGAATATCAGTGTCCATCAGTGCTGAATGTCAGTGCCCATCAGTGCTGCATATCAGTGTCCATCAGGGCTGCATATCAGTGCCCATCAGTAGTGCTTATCAGTGCTGCATATCAGTGCCCATGAGTGCTGAATATCAGTGCCCATCAGTGCTGAATATTAGTGTCCATCAGTGCTGAATATCAGTGCCCATCAGTGCTGCATATCAGTGCCCATCAGTGCTGCATATCAGTGTCCATCAGGGCTGCATATCAGTGCCCATCAGGGCTGCATATCAGTGCCCATCAGTAGTGCTTATCAGTGCTGCATATTAGTGCCCATGAGTGCTGAATATCAGTGCCCATCAGTAGTGCTTATCAGTGCTGCAAATCAGTGTCCATCGGTGCTGCATTTCAGTGCCCATTAGTGCTGAATATCAGTGTCCATCAGTGCTGCATATCAATGCCCATCAGTGTTGCATATCAGTGTCCATCAATGCTCCATATCAGTGTCCTTCAGTGCTGCATATCAGTGTCTATCAGTGCTGCATATCAGTGCCCATCAGTCCTCCAAATCAGTGCTCCAAATCAGTGTCCAACAGTGCTCCAAATCAGGGTCCATCAGTGCTCCAAATCAGTTCCCATCAGTGCTCCAAATCAGTTCCCGGCTAACCGCGCCGGCTGCCTGTTACTAATTGAGCTAACACACACAGATAGCAGGCAGCCAGCGCTGAAGAAGAAGGCACCGGACATCTGCAGAAGAACCGGGGTTCGCCGAGTCAACAGCGTAAGAGGGGAGAAGATGGAAGAAGCCCCCCGGAGTCCGGAGAAGCCCCCCCCCGGAGAGCGGAAGAAGAAACCCCCCCCGGAGAGCGGAGAAGACCCCCGGAGAGTGGAAGAAGAAGCCCCCCCTGGTAATTGAGCTAATAACGAAGACAGGGGGGGCATCCGGAGCAGAATAATAAATTATTTTAACAACCCTTGTGTTGTGTGTTTAATAACTTTTACTTTTTGCCTACAGGTGAATGGATAGGGGTACGATGTACCCCATATCCATTCACTTAGGGTGGGGGGCCGGTATCTGGGGACCCCCTTATTAAAGGGGACTCCCAGATTCCGATAAGCCCCCGCCCGCATACCCCGACAACCAACGGCAAGGGTTGTCGGGAAGAGGTCCTGTCCTCATCAACATGGGGACAGGGTGCTCTGGGGTGGGGGGGCCCGCAGTGCGCCCCCCTGCCCCAGAGCACCCAACCCCCCCATGTTGAGGGCATGCGGCCTGGCACGGCTCAGGAGGGGGGGGGGGCGCTCGCTCGTCCCCACTCCCTTCCTGACCGGCCGGGTAGCGTGCTTTGGATACGGGTCTGGTATGGATTGTAGGGGGACCCCCTACGTCGATTTTTTCGGCGGAGGGGGGGTCTCCTTACAACCCATACCAGACCTAAGGGCCTGGTATGCTCCTGGGGGGGAACCCATGCCGGTTTGGATTTTACAAATTGCCGTGGAGTTCTCCCTCGGGAATGCATACCAAATGCCGTCGCTTGAATGGGCCTTTACAAGGTGTGACTAACTTTACACTTTGTAAAAGCAGCCCTAGTTTTACACCAGGCAAACTAACACTTACGGCGAAAAAACTAGGCACAAAAGCTTTGAGGATCGCCCTAAGTGCTAATTTGCATACTAGAAGAGGCATTTCGACTCGAAATGCCCCCAGTGGCGGATGCGGTACTGCATCCTAAGATCCGGCAGTGTAAGTCCCTTACAGATGTCGGATCTTCTGCCTAACTTAGGAAAACTGCTTCTGAGGATCAGTTCCAAAGTTAGAACCAGAGATACGACGGCTTACGCCGGAGTATCTCTTTTGTGGATATGGCCCAATGTGAGCATATTTGCGTTTTTAGAATCTCATTTTAGAATCCGAACTGAAAACATGTATCTCCTAAAATGTCAGCCAGCCTCTGTACTTCCTTTGGCCACATCTCCAGTGACCAAGCATTACGTAATGCACACATATCTTTACATAATCCATACATTCCTAAGCTTATTTCTATGATTTACTCCTACACTAATTCCCTGCCTTTGTACACCTTCCGTTCTTACATAACCAACTGGGAAAAAGGTCTCTCATAAACTACAAGTCCAGCACCCAGTGTAAAGTGTATGCAAGAGAAGACATTTTTTACTTTGGGGTACGACTGAGCCTGAACTACCACTAAGCAAAATGGGCACCAAAGAAAGGGAGCACCACTAAATTTTTCCCATAGCTATCAATATAAAAGAACAGAGGGGTGGGTGGAATTGTTTCTCAAACCAATTGGCAGTGACTCACAATCCCATCAAAAGATACAAATAAAACAGAAATCATAAAAGGTAGAGGGAGGCCCTCTTCCAAATATCAGGATTTTTTTATGTGTGAGATGTTAATTGTAGTAAAATATGCCGTTAGTACACAAAAAATATTATTAATACACTGTAATACATTATACATTTTCATATCAAGAAGAACATAGTATCTGTGTGCTCACCAATTCTGTTAACAACTGGACCAAAAAATGTCAAGACGCCTTCCAAGGGATCCCGGTGGCACGGATAGCAGGGACGAACCGGACAGTGACCAATGCACAGGATACTTTAATACTACCTTATATACTTTAATAATCTACAGACACCTTATTGGTCCGTGCTGGGTCTAAAAATTACCTTAATATCCGCACATCTAACGGCCAAGTGGATCTGGCTTCCATTGGTCACTGTCCGGTTCGTCCCTGCTATCCGTGCCGCCAGGATCCCTTGGAATGCGTCTTGACATTTTTTGGTCCAGTTGTTAACAGAATTGGTGAGCACACAGATACTATGTTCTTCTTAATATGAACATGTATAATGTATTAAAGTGTATTAATAATATGTTTTGTGTACTAACGGCATATTTTTGTGTCATACACAGACCACTAATTTCATAAAGATTAAGTTGCAAAGCCCTGACGAAGCACGAAAGTGTGAAACTAGTTGGCAATCTGCATACCATACCCTACCTTCGCTTTTTGTAACTATTGTGGTTCAATTCATACAACTACTTGTTTTTATGTACCTCTTACTGTATATGTATATTAAACTTTTTGATAAATTCATAAACCTCTGTCAAGCAGCTTATAAATCAATCATTTAAGGAAGGCTTGGTACCCACCCTGTTGAAACAGGGCACAATCAAGCCTATCTTGAAGAAACCCACCCTCGACCCCAAGGTCCTTGAACATCGTCGTCCTATAACAGGCCTGAACGTCCTCTCCAAGGTAATGGAAAAAGCAGTGGTACAACAGCTGCAACAGCATCTAGATACCCACAATTTGCTTGATCCTTTTCAATCGGGTTTCCGTCCCGGGCACGGGACGGAGACAGCACTGCTCAAAATATGGGACGATGCTCTCGAGGCCACAGACAAGGGAGAATCTTGTCTTCTGGTTCTGTTGGACCTAAGCGCAGCATTTGATACGGTAGATCACAAACTCTTACTGACTCGGCTAGTTGAAGTAGCCAGAGTCACGGAAGGTGATTTATCTTGGTTCTCCTCCTTTCTGGAAAACCGATCACAAACAGTGAAACTTGGTCCTTTCACTTCTGAAAAACGCACGGTCTCATGTGGGGTCCCTCAAGGATCCCCCTGTCTCCGGTACTGTTCAACATTTATCTCCGCCCCCTCTTTGAAATCATCAGCACCCAAAAACTACTTTATCACTCCTATGCAGATGACACACAACTGTATTTTCGCATCTGCAACAAAAAGGATCATCATCTCGGTCTAGAGAAATGCCTCTCTTTGATAGAAAACTGGATGACTAAGAGTTATCTTAAACTCAACGGGGCGAAAACAGAACTTCTTCTGTTTCACGCCAGTCGTAAGAATCAACCAGCAACACCCTGGACACCCCCGCCCATTCTGGGCCAAATCATCCCCCCTAGCACCAAAGTCAAAAGTCTTGGGGTCATCTTTGACACCCACATGACAATGGATGCACAAATAGGGTCAGTAGTCAGCGGATCTCACCATCTGCTGCGCCTACTACGCAGACTTATCCCATTTATTCCCAAAGAAGACATAGCGGTCGTAGTGGGAACAATTGTGAACTCCAGACTGGACTATGCAAATGCCCTTTACCTCGGACTCCCAAAGTACCAAATCACTCGTCTGCAAGTCGTTCAAAACTCGACCGCCAGACTGGTAACTGGGAAAAAACCCTGGGAATCGATCTCACCTTCGCTGAGAACCCTTCACTGGTTGCCAGTAAAAGATAGAATTGCGTTTAAAGCACTCTGCCTGATACATAAGTGCATCCATGGGAAGGCCCCCCAATATCTATGCGGAAAAATAAAAGCTCACAACCCCAATCGTGTTCTGCGATCCACCAACCAAAATCTGCTCCAGATACCCAAAGCCAAATACAAGTCCAAAGGAGAGCGAAGATTTGCGCTCCAAGGTCCCAGACTATGGAATGCTTTACCAACCAGCATTCGGTTGGAGGAGAATCACTTGACCTTTAGAAGAAAGATCAAAACTCATCTCTTTTGATACCAAAAGAGACAGGAACAACGAGCGCCCAGAGGCGATTTAGTTTGCATGTGCTGCGCTATATAAGTTCTTCACTCACTCACTCACTCTGTGTTTGGTGTACTTACCTTATTACTACAATTGACATCTCACATAAAAAATCCCGATATTTGGAAGAGGGACTCCCTACCTTATATGATTTCTGTCCCATAGCTATCAACTCCTTAACTGGTTGCCGACAAGCTGGCACAGTTCTACGGCGGCAGGTCGGCTCTCCTGCGCGAGAGCCCGTAGCTGTACGTCGGCAGGCGAAGCGGGCACTAAGGGCGCGCGCACCCCCCAGCTCGCTCCTGACTCCCGCGCGCATGCCCGGCGGTCGCGATCACCGCCAGGCACCTGCGATCGCTCGTTACAGAGCGAGAACCGGGAGCTGTGTGTGTAAACACACAGCTCCCGGTCCTGTCAGGGGAGAAATGCCTGACCGTCTGTTCATACAATGTATGAACAGCGATCAGTCATTTCCCCTAGTGAGTCCACCCCTCCCTACAGTTAAAACACACCCAGGGAACACACTTAACCCCTTCCCCGCCCCCTAGTGTTAACCCCTTTCCTGCCAGTGGCATTTTTATAGTAATCAATGCATTTTTATAGCACTGATCGCTATAAAAATGCCAATGGTCCCAAAAAATGTGTCAAAAGTGTCCGCCAAAATGTCGCAGTACCGAAAAAAAAATCGATGATCGCCGCCATTACTAGTAAAAAAATATATTAATAAAAATGCCATAAAACTACCCCCTATTTTGAAAACGCTATAACTTTTGCGCAAACCAATCAATAAACGCTTATTGCGATTTTTTTTTACGAAAAATATGTAGAAGAATACGTATCGGCCTAAACTGAGGAAAAAATATATTTTTTTATATATTTTTGGGGGATATTTATTATAGTAAAAAGTAAAAATTTTTTTTTTTTCAAAATTGTCGCTGATCAATATCACCAAAAGAAAGCTCCATTTGTGGGGAAAAAAGGACGCCAATTTTGTTTGGGAGCCACGTCGCACGACTGCGCAATTGTCAGTTAAAGCGACGCAGTGCCGAATCGCAAAAAGTGCTCTGGTCTTTGACCAGCAATATGGTCCGGGGGTTAAGTGGTTAAAGAATAAGTGCACTTTTTGCTCCTTTTCTCTATGCCAGTGTTTCTCAAACTACCAATCAAAGCACCCTTTACATTTAAGCACAATCTTAAAACAAATAGTTGTGCAGCAACATCCACACATGTAAGACACCCAACATTAGAGGTGATCTATTCTTCCAAAGCAAATGCACCTTTGCACACTGGTACAGACTAGTATTCCAATGTTTCTCTTTTCCCACACTCAGGTAATGTGACCCCAGTGCTGATGGAGAGGGGCAGGGGAGTGGCAAAAAAGGATGCGGTGCAGGCACCCAACGTCCTCCTTATCAACCAATGAAGTCATTGGCTGTTAGGATGCCAATGGTTAGAAGGTTGTAATGGTTTAAAATGAGAACTAGTGGCTTTGTGTAACTAAAAGTCAGAGAGGCAGGCTGATGATGTCACAACCTCTGACTTTGTATTCATTGATAGAATATACTGCTTTCTGTGACGGTCCCCACTAAGGTTCCTTAAGCCCCACCCACATACGTGCCATTTCACATACTTGTATGTTTTCCAGTGGCGATCAAACCAAAATGATGGCAATACACTTTAGGGGTCAATTTATCAATGTTTTTACCCAAGATTTGCACATTTAGCATTTTTTTTCTGTCTATTTGTAAAATGTGTGGGTCTTGGGTGGAAATTGCATGATTCTTGAGTGAAAACATAAAAAAATAAACCTTTTTGTGTTTAAAGTGGAGGTTCACCCAAAAAATCTATTTTTAACATTAGATTGGGCCTAATTACGGGAAGCAGAATCGGGTGTTTTGTTTAAAATCAATGCAGTACTTACCATTTTACAGATAGATGTTCTCCGCCGCTTCCGGGTATGGGCTGCGGGACTGGGCGTTCCTATTTGATTGATAGCCTTCTGACCGTCGAATACAGCGCGTCACCAGTTTTCGAAAGTAGCCGAATGTCGGTGCACAGGCGCCGTATAGAGCCGCACCGACGTTCGGCAACTCGTGACGCGCTGTATGCGACTGTCGGAAGGCTGTCAATCAAATAGGAACGCCCAGTCCCGCAGCCCATACCCGGAAGCGGCGGAGAACATCTATCTGTAAAACATTGATTTTAAACAAAATACCCGATTCTGCTTCCCATAATTAGGCCCAATCTAATGTTACATTTTTTTTTCGGGTGAACTCCCGCTTTAAGAACAAACTACCTCATAATCAATTGGCCTCTAAGGGGAAGTAATCTCAAATAAAGTAAAAGCTAATGCAT
This sequence comes from Rana temporaria, assembly GCF_905171775.1. Taxonomy (NCBI): domain Eukaryota; kingdom Metazoa; phylum Chordata; class Amphibia; order Anura; family Ranidae; genus Rana; species Rana temporaria. The sequence continues at coordinate 53,855,623 of NC_053500.1, read as the reverse complement.
CCGGATTAGTATGTTTGAGAGGTTTGCTGGCTTTCATTTAATAATTAGTCAATAATTAGCTCCCCTGGCGTATATGTAACTCAACATACAGCTTAAACCTTGCATCCTAAATAACCAGACTGTCTGTAACTTTGGATCTTTATTACGATGAACAGATAGTAAGTGGCCATATAAGACGCGTATGAATAATAGCGAAACAAATAAATGAACATAGAAGAATTATATTAACACAAACAAATGTCTACTAGGCATATAGATAAACAGTCTTTATCATACCAGCGATGCTGTCCCAGGAGGATCAAGACTTAGGAAACATGTGGTGCAGACTTAGCTGACTCCATGTGGACTGTCCAATGGAAAGGAGATGAAAGAGTGGTGATAGGAAGTGAAGACAGTTTTCAATAACATGACAGGAAATGTACATTACCATAGAACTTGCCCGTCAACAGTCCTTTGTTAAGAGTGACATCTAGTGGACAACATTTGAATTGCAAGTCCAGAAGATATTACTGTATTTCCTTATAGGCCAAAGCAATGACAAATACTCTGCATGTAGATACGTCCTTTTTCCACTTTCTTTAACAGGCTAGACCAGGGGTAGGCAAACCCCGGCATGGGTGCCACAAGTGGCACACAAAGCCTCTTTTGCCGGCACGTGACTCCCTCCCCATCAGCAGAGCCACATTATATATGCACAGGGAGGAAGTGTCAGTGATGCGCAACTTCTAATGCATTCCAATCTCAGAATTTCCCACACCGCACCTGCACTGAGGGGAAGGCACTGCACCCTCACACATTGTAAAAGATGGGAAACATTGTTTGGTTCTCTAACTTTGCTGTAGCTGTGATTGCCAGCTCTTTAGATGGGGAAGAGATTGGGTGCAGTTCTGCTTGGGGGGGGGGGGGGGGGTGGTCCCTGTTTCCAGGGGGAGGAGGACTGTGATTGGCCACTGCTAAAGCCAAGATCCTGCTATCCCCCCCCCCTCCCCACCATCTGGAAGAAGATGATTCGCTTGGTGGCCACTGGTCACTACCAATCTCAGAAAGAAGAGATTTCACTGTGATTGAGAAAAACACAATCAGGTAACTGTTTGTGGAATTACTGTTGCTCTTCTGGGAACTTTGTTGACATACAGTGGGGAGAACAAGTATTTGATACACTGCCGATTTTGCAAGTTTTCCTACTTACAAAGCCTGTAGAGGTCTGTAATTTTTAAAAACAAAACACAAATTCAGAAAATCGCATTGTATGATTTTTTAAGTAATTAATTTGCATTTTATTGCATGACATAAGTATTTGATACATCAGAAAAGCAGAACTTAAAGCAGGAGTTCACCCAAAAAATCAATTTGTAACATTAGATATATGCTACGTTTCCACTGAGCGGATCGGTTCGGGTCGTTTAGAATGGAACGGGTTTGAATGGTCCGGTCTATTCTGGTGAGCGTTTCCACTGCAAATCGGACCGCCAGGGCCATACAGGTTTTAGAAAAAATGCCTCTCATGATGTCACACTAGTGCGACGAGAAACGTGATGCAGCGTCACTCAGCGTCAGCCAAACAACAACAACAACAATGGAGGTCATTCAGCAGCTCGTCTTTTCTCTGCTAGCCTTTTGGTTCTTTATAGGCAAAATTCATACCGCACTGTATGAGAGAAGGTTGCGAGCGGCAATGAGAAACACAGCCGAAAAGAGAAGAAAACTTTTAGCTTGGATGTGTAGCCGGGAGGAGAAGTATACATTTGTGCTGCTAAGACAAAGACGGCAGCGCTATAGGGTAAGCACAACTGACTGACTTACCTGAAACACACACACACACATACACTGACACACTGAAACACACACTGACCTACACACACACTGACACACACTGACCTATACACACACACACTGACACACACTGACCTATACACACACACACTGACACACACTGACCTATACACACACTGACACACAGACACACACACTGACCTATACACACACTGACACACACACACACACACACTGACCTATACACACACTGACACACACACACACACACACACACACACACTGACCTATACACACACTGACACACACACTGACCTATACACACACTGACACACACACACACACTGACCTATACACACACTGACACACACTGACCTATACACACACACACTGACACACACTGACCTATACACACACTGACACACACACACACACACTGACCTATACACACACTGACACACACACACTGACACACACTGACCTATACACACACACACAGACACACACACTGACCTATACACACACTGACACACACACACTGACACACACTGACCTATACACACACTGACCTATACACACACTGACACACAGACACACACACTGACCTATACACACACTGACACACACACACACACACTGACCTATACACACACTGACACACACACACTGACACACACTGACCTATACACACACTGACACACACACACTGACACACACTGACCTATACACACACACACTGACACACACTGACACACACACACACACACTGACCTATACACACACAGACACACACACACTGACACACACTGACCTATACACACACTGACACACACACACTGACACACACTGACCTATACACACACACACTGACACACACTGACACACACTGACACACACACACACACACACACACACACACACTGACCTATACACACACTGACACACACACTGACCTATACACACACTGACACACACACACACACTGACCTATACACACACTGACACACACTGACCTATACACACACACACTGACACACACTGACCTATACACACACTGACACACACACACACACACTGACCTATACACACACTGACACACACACACTGACACACACTGACCTATACACACACACACAGACACACACACTGACCTATACACACACTGACACACACACACTGACACACACTGACCTATACACACACTGACCTATACACACACTGACACACAGACACACACACTGACCTATACACACACTGACACACACACACACACACTGACCTATACACACACTGACACACACACACTGACACACACTGACCTATACACACACTGACACACACACACTGACACACACTGACCTATACACACACACACTGACACACACTGACACACACACACACACACTGACCTATACACACACTGACACACACACACTGACACACACTGACCTATACACACACTGACACACACACACTGACACACACTGACCTATACACACACACACTGACACACACTGACACACACTGACACACACACACACACACACACACACACACACACTGACCTATACACACACTGACACACACACTGACCTATACACACACTGACACACACACACACACTGACCTATACACACACTGACACACACTGACCTATACACACACACACTGACACACACTGACCTATACACACACACACACTGAGACACACACACACACACACACACACACACACACACTGACCTATACACACTGACACACTGCATTTTTTACAGATGCTTCTCCTTTTGGCAAAGCAGCGCCGCCGACCAGTGATTTGGGCATTCCCTCGTGCCAATGAGTGGTGGAATGTGACCGTCCCAGGATTCACCCACAGACAGTGGGTGCAGAATTTAAGGATGTCAGAGGAAACCTTCTCATTCCTTTGTGCCAAGCTACGTCCAGTGATGGAAAAGAAAAGCACCAACTTCAGAGCCTGTTTGCCTGTAAGGAAAAGAATTGCCATTGCACTGTGGAAGCTGGCTACCAACAGTGAATATAGGAGTATAGGTCATCTTTTTGGTGTCAGCAAATCATCAGTGTGCCGGTGTGTGCAGGACTTCTGTAAGGCTGTGTGCACATTGCTAGCTCCTGAAATTGTTCATTTTCCTAACAGGGAAAAGCTCAAAGACATGGCTGAGTACTTTGAGAACAGGTGGGGCCTTCCACAGTGTGTTGGTGCTATTGATGGCTCACACATACCAATAATAGCACCACAAGAATACCACACTGACTACTTCAACCGAAAAGGCTGGCATTCCATCGTCCTCCAGGGAGTAGTGGATGGCAAGGGACTATTCTGGAATGTGAATGTAGGAAAGCCTGGGAGTTTGCATGATGCTCGGGTTCTCCGATTGTCAACATTTTGGGATTGGGTTGGCCAGGGAGGCCTGTATCCTGTTAGCACTAAGAACATTTGTGGGGTGAATGTTGGCTATTATGTGCTTGGGGACTCTGCCTATCCTTTACAAAATTGGCTCCTGAAACCATTTTCTGACAATGGGCGCCTAACAACAGAGCAGCAAATCTACAACAAGAAAACATCCAGGGCACGTGTTGTAGTGGAAAATGCGTTTGGAAGACTAAAGGGTAGATGGAGGTGTCTTATGAAGAGGAATGACAGTGACATTCAACTTACAAAATCCATGGTCCTAACGTGCTGTACTCTTCACAATCTTTGTGAAAGCCATGGAGAAGACTTTGACCAGGATTGGAATACATCTCCAGAAGAGCCAGTACCAGTAATAGCAGCACAGGATATGGAAGAAGAGTGCAGCGAAATACGTCAGGCTCTGATGAGGCACCTTAACGTTAACGTTGTTACCGTGAATAATTAAAATCTTTAATTACTTTTTGCTAAATGCTAAATAAAATCAGACATACTCAGAGAAGTCGTTCTTGTTTTTTATTCCACAAAAAAAATCATCTTCATACATATTTTGTAAAAGCAAAATTTTGATAATGTAGAAACATTGTTTACAATAAAGAGCTTGTAAAGGTTTGTTTTTTTATTAAGCTAGTGCAGGGATACGCAATTAGCGGAAATCCAGCTGTTTTGCAGAACTACAAGTCCCATCATGCTTTTGCCTCTGGGTGTCATGCTTGTGACTGTCAGAGTCTTGCTATGCCACATGGGAATCGTAGTTCTGAAACAGTTGGATATCCACTAATTGCATATCCCTAAGCTATTGCATTGTAGTTTTTTTCTTCAATTTCACTACCAATAAATGTTTTTTTTTTTTTTTCTTGGTCTGAATTTCTCACTTCCTGTTCCTCCTTAGTAAGCTGTTCAATAAGCTGTGCTGACTGACTAAACACAGCTCAGATGATGTTGTCAGGTTTACTGAGAAGGAACAGGAAGTGAGAAATTCAGACCAAGAAAAAAAAATGTAGAAACATTGTTTACAATAAAGAGCTTGTAAAGGTTTGTTTTTTTATTAAGCTAGTTAGTGCAGGGATACGCAATTAGCGGAAATCCAGCTGTTTTGCAGAACTACAAGTCCCATCATGCTTTTGCCTCTGGGTGTCATGCTTGTGACTGTCAGAGTCTTGCTATGCCACATGGGAATCGTAGTTCTGAAACAGTTGGATATCCACTAATTGCATATCCCTAAGCTATTGCATTGTAGTTTTTTTCTTCAATTTCACTACCAATAAATGTTTTTTTTTTTTTTTCTTGGTCTGAATTTCTCACTTCCTGTTCCTCCTTAGTAAGCTGTTCAATAAGCTGTGCTGACTGACTAAACACAGCTCAGATGATGTTGTCAGGTTTACTGAGAAGGAACAGGAAGTGAGAAATTCAGACCAAGAAAAAAAACATCTAAAAAGGAAATTAAAGGAAAAGGTAAACCAAAAATGCCAAGTATATTCGCAATTACATCTACAATGCAAAAATGAGAAGAAATTAAGCGATCGGGGGTGCCCTTTGTTGAAATCCAGGCTCCACCGTCCAAGGGGGGGTGATAACGCAAAGGAGGCAGAAGGGAATCAGAGCAGCAGCACAAAGAAAGCCATGTGCAGCAAGGAGCAAATGTGTCCAATCTTGTGTGATCGCTGATGGCTCAAAGGAGCCTATTAAAAAAAAAATCTAACCTTTAAAACCCACTTTATTTTTAAACGTAAACATGGGTACAGGTCCTGTGCTGCATGAAAGGCACTAATGTCTGGGTGGTGACCTGGGTTGACGATTGGCTCCAATCACTTGAACAAGCTGACCAAGGACACCGAGGAAGGCCTGGTTGAAGGTAGCCAACTGCTCCATCTGCTGCCGGGCAATTTCTGCCTCCTGGCGCATAGCTTCCTGTGCATCCTGACGTAGTGCTTGAAACCGCCTCTCAGAAAGGTTATCCATTCTTTCCAGCTGCCTTTCTTCTGCTGCCCGCATATCCTCCATAACTGTGCGCAGATCCAACTGGAACCTTCTCCTTTCACCTGTAATATACAAAAGACCTAAATATTGCTTTTGGTAACATCTGCCAAATAGGGTGACCACGTGTCCCGGATTGCCCGGGACTGTCCCTTAATTAATACTTGTGTCCCGTGTCCCGGACACCCTCATTACGGGACAATACAGAGTCCCGGAATTGGCCTGGGCCGATCTAATGCCCCCTAAAATAGCCTTTGTATACATCATCTCTGTCTCAGCCTGTGGTGGACCCCTAGCTGACAGAGAGTGAGACCCCTTTTTACTTTATTTCCACCGCTGGCTCAGTGCCCAAACTGGTTGCTACCTCCTGCCTCCCGCTTGGCGTGTAGCAACCAGTGACGTCAGAGCAGGAGAGAGGGAGAGACCTATCACAGCGGAGGAGAGTTTAACTTCCTCCTCCGCGCCTTCTGTTCAGCTCCACCCACCTCCTCGTGTATGCTCTGGAGTCCAGCCAGCAGCCAGAGGAAACATCAGACTGTGAGACAGACTGCAGTGTACAAACTAAGGCAAGTAACATTACAAAGCACTGACCAGCATTGAAGATCCATCGGTGTTATAATCCTGTCGGCTCTCCCTCAGCAGTCAGAGTTCAGTAAGACACTGGAGTGTGTGTCTGCACTCTGCACAGTACACTCAGAGGCTTGCTCCAGATAAGGGTCGGCAGGAGAGACACTGACACATGACACCCTGGATGGAAGGAGGAAACTTCCTTAGATATCAGGGCAGGGTTCATGCTGGGACTTGTAATCCTTCACTTTTGGGGGTGTGACTCCCCCCCCCCCCCAAAAGTGAAGAACTACAGGTCCCAGCATGAACTCCTCAGAGCTGAAGATGTTTCCTGCACACATGATATCTCCTCACACCCAGTCCTGTCCGGCTGCTCCCTGTCTCTTCTCTCCCACTACTTGTTTGCCTCTCACTGCAGCAGCCCCCCCCCTCCTCCTTCACCCTCAGCCTTTCATGTTCTGCCACCTTTTCACCTTCTAGTCTTGTTACCCCCTCTGTATACCAAGCAATCCTCTCAGGAGTGGCTCATCAGCGACTATCACAACCTCAGAGTCCTGCCAGCATTCCATTCATTGCTCCTTCAAACTGCCAGAAATGTTTTAGTTACTCCACTGCAGCGGTGTAACTACAGGGGGCGCCATTGCAACCCAGCCTCATACTCCAGGATGGTCCATGCAGCTTCCCTCTAAACCTGGATAGGAGGGGTGTCATATAGAGGAACTGATGCCCTCCATGTTCTTCTTGCAGCCACTGAATGCCTGCAGGAGGTAAAGGAGGAAAAGCGGGCATTCAGTGGCTGCAAGAAGAACATGGGGGGCATCAGTTTCTCTATATGCTGCCCCTCTTATCCAGTTTCCTTCTGCTGCCCACAGGTCCCTCAACACTCTCCTGGCTGATCTTCCCCAGTAACTTCTCTGCTCTCTCCCACCTCACCCCCCCATTCTCCAACCCCCTGCTGTCCTCTGGTCCCACCTGTGCTGTTCTTCAGTCCCCCCCTCCTGTGCTGTCCTCTGGTCCCACCTGTGCTGTTCTTCAGTCCCCCCCTCCTGTACTGTTCCTGATTTGAAGGAACTGTCCCTCATTTAGGGCATTGTCCCTCTGTCCCTCAAGGAGCCAATATAAAAGAATAGTAGTGGTAAAAAAGCACCTGTGGGTTTAACCATTTTTATTTTTGTTTATAATTCTCCTACATATTTTTGCTAATAGGTGTCCCTCATTCCCATCTCAGAAAGTTGGGAGGTATGCCTCTATCCATCCCACGGTCCCCCTGTCCATCCCACGGTCCCCCTGTCCATCCCACGGTCCCCCTGTCCATCGCACTGCCCCTCTGACTACTCTGTGCCCCCCCCCCCTGACCACTCAGTTGTTCTTCTTGATGCCTAGGGCCCACTTTTGATCTTGCGCATGGGCCGCTGATTTCATACGCCCCTGCCCCCAAAATCTGCAAAAAAAATGGGGGGGGGGGGTGTCCCTGAATGGCAGTTTGGAAATGTGGTCACCCTACTGCCAAACCAATACTGTAAGCTCCTTTCTCATCTGCCCCACTAGACTGTACCACACTGATTCACTGCCACACCTCTGTTCCCCCCGCTCATCTGCTACACCAATACACAGCACTGCTCATCTGCCCACTGCTGAACCCCCTTCTCATCTCTTCTACCACTGTACCTCCTGCTAATCCCCCCCTTCTCATCTCTTCCACCACTGTACCTCATACACATCTCCCCCACAGCTGATCTCCCCCTCCTCATCTATTCAACCACTGTACCTCCTGCACATCTCCCCCACAGCTGGTCCCCCCCTTCTCATCTCTTCCACCACTGTACCTCATGCACATCTCCCCCACAGCTGATCTCCCCCTCCTCATCTATTCAACCACTGTACCTCCTGCACATCTCCCCCACAGCTGGTCCCCCCCTTCTCATCTCTTCCACCACTGTACCTCATGCACATCTCCCCCACAGCTGATCTCCCCCTCCTCATCTATTCAACCACTGTACCTCCTGCACATCTCCCCCACAGCTGGTCCCCCCCTTCTCATCTCTTCCACCACTGTACCTCATGCACATCTCCCCCACAGCTGATCTCCCCCTTCTTATCTATTCCAACACTGTACCTCCTGCACATCTCCCCCACAGCTGATCTCCCCCTTCTTATCTATTCCAACACTGTACCTCCTGCACATCTGCCCCACTGCTGTTTTAGTTTAAGAAAATGCAGTTAAAAATTACTTTATTATCATCATGTCTTACCATTGTGCCTTGGTGCATTGGGAGTACTCTGTAGTTGGCTACTCTGTGGTTGGCTACTCTGTGGTTGGCTACTCTGTGGTTGGCTTGAGGAAATACTGCTGCTGTTGCTGCTGAAAGACATTGAAGGTCCATCTTCTGATAAGTTTGATGCATCAGTGGAGAGTCCATCAACTGTTTCTGAAAATAAACATATGGTTAGATATTATATTTTAAATGGTAAGCAGAGCGATATCCTATGCAAAGTTTTAAAAAAAAAAAAACTTACCAAAGGGGTCTACCATAGATTCGAGAATTACAGTTGCAGAGTCCAGACCTCCCTCCCTGCCTTGGTTTGCTGGCCGATGACCGTAAATGGCGTCCATGGCGTCGTACCACCTCCAAGCAGTTGGACAGTTTCCACTACGGCTGTTGGCGTCCTTAATTTTTTTATATTGTGCTTTAAGCTTTTTAAGCTTTGCCCTACACTGGCCCGACGTCCGTTCAAATCCCTCGGCTGCCATCCGCTGAGAAATATCTTTATAGACCTTTTCATTTCTCACTGATCCATCAAGCTCACTCTGAATAACGCCATCGCCGATGATTGCTAAGAACGTAGATAGTTCCTCAGATAACCAGACCCTGCTGTTGTTTGCTGGCATCCTTCTCCTTTATATGGACTAATAAGGCGACGTGGTGATTGTTTGGCGCTTTGCTTTGACGTCAGCATTGATGTTTTCTGACCACCAATCAGTGGAAAGTACTGTGTGACGCCAGTAGCTCCGCCCTAACCGTACCGTTCCATTTTCTATGGACCCACATGAGAAGCAGGACCCTGAATGGTGCGGTACGGTTCGGTTTTATGGCACGCTTTCATAATGGAAACACCCAAAATAGCGTACCGTACCGAACCGTACCGAACCGATCCGCTCAGTGGAAACGTAGCATTAGGCTAATTAATGGGAGCAGAAATGGTTATTTTTTTTAAAATCAATGCCGTACTTACCGTTTTAGAGCTAGATGTTCTCCCACCGCTTCCGGGTATGGGCTGCGGGACTGGGCGTTCCTATTTGATTGACAGCCTCCCGACCGTCGCATACAGCGCGTCACGAGTTTCCGAAAGTAGCCGAACGTCGGTGCGCAGGCGCAGTATAGAGCCGTTTCGACGTTCGGCTTCTTTCAGGACCTGGTGACGCACTGTATGCGACCGTCGGAAGGCTGTCAATCAAATAGGAACGCCCAGTCCCGAAGATCATACCCGGAAACGGCGGGAGAACATCTATCTCTAAAACGGTAAGTACGGCATTGATTTAAAAAAAAAAATACCCCTTTCTGCTCCCCTTAATTAGCCTAAATCTAATGTTAAAAAAAAAATTTCGGGTGAACTCCCGCTTTAATATTTGGTACAGTAACCTTTGTTTGCAATTACAGAGATCATACGTTTCCTGTAGTTCTTGACCAGGTTTGCACACACTGCAGCAGGAATTTTGGCCACTTCTCCATACAGAGCTTCTCCAGATCCTTCAGGTTTCGGGGCTGTCGCTGGGCAATATGGACTTTCAGCTCATTCCAAAGTCTTTCTATTGGGTTCAGGTCTGGAGACTGGCTAGGCCACTCCAGGAACTTGAGATGCTTCTTATGGAGCCACTCCTTAGTTGCCCTGGCTGTGTGTTTCGGGTCGTTGTCATGCTGGAAGACCCAGCCACAACCCATCTTCAATGCTCTTACTAAGTGAAGGAGGTTGTTGGCCAGGATCTCGCGATACATGGCCCGATCCATCCTCCCCTAATGCCGCGTACACACGATAATTTTTCGGCATGAAAAAAAAAAGGAAGTTTTTCGGCATGTAGAAAAAACAATGTTTTTCCAACTTCATCATTAACCACTTAACGACCGCTGCATGTAAATAGACCTTCCTACAATACAGACCCCCCCTTCCTACAATACAGACCTCCCCTTCCTACAATACAGACCCCCCCTTACTACAATACAGACCCCCCCTTCCAACAATACAGACCCCCCTTCCTACAATACAGACCCCCCCTTCCTACAATACAGACCCCCCTTACTACAATACTGACCCCCTTACTACAATACAGACCCCCCCTTCAGACCCATAATGTACCAGGCTCAGTCTCAAAACACACACCACAGAGAGCCCAAGGTAGTGGCTTGGCAGGGGGGGGAGGACTCCGAGCTGCACCCGAACCAGTTGGCACATCTGGGAACGGAGCAACAATCCCCTTCTCTCACGGCTCTGATAAGTCTCAGGCAGCGTCTGTCAGCAGAGCAGAGAAGCCACCTCCCCCTCCTCCTTTATGTCTATACTGTGCTCTGCATGCAGGAGGAGGGGGAGGAGGCTTCTCTGCTCGGCTGACAGCCGCTGCCCGAGACTGATCAGAGCAGTGAGAGAAAGGGATCGTTGCTCCGGTCCCAGATGTGCCGACTGGCTCGGGTGCAGCTCCCACTCCCGCCCACTCCTGCAAAGCCACTACCTACTCTGCACTCCATGTCTATTGTATCACTGTGACCGTGCAATGTTAAACCCGTGACCAGTGCTAGCCCAAGACATTGTGCTGCCTGGGACCAAGAATTAAATGCTGCCCCCCCCAAAAAAAATCACGCCCACCAAAAGGCCCCCACATTCATTATTTTATATCATGATGACTAAAGGGGACCCGACATGCCACACGTTGCAGATTGTCACTTGCCACACGTTGCAGATTGTCACTTGCCACACGTTGCGGATTGTCACTTGCCACACGTTGCAGATTGTCACTTGCCACACGTTGCGGGTTGTCACTTGCCACACGTTGCGGGTTGCCACTTGCCACACGTTGCGCATGGTCACTTTCGTCACCTGCGGGTTGTCACTTGCCACGTCACATGCCAAACGTTGCGGATTGTCACTTGCCACACGTTGCGGATTGTCACAACGTTACATGCCACACGTTGTGGATTGTCACTTACCACACGTTGCGGATTGTCACAACGTTACATGCCACACGTTGCGGATTGTCACTTGCCACACGTTGCGGATTGTCACTTGCCACACATTGCGGATTGTCATTTGCCACACATTGCGGATTGTCACAACGTTACATGCCACATGTTGCGGATTGTCACTTGCCACACATTGTAGATTGTCACTTGCCACACGTTGCGGATTGTCACAACGTCACCTGCCACACGTTGCATATTGTTACTTACTGTGTTTCAGTGTGAATGCTGGCAGCAGAGTGATGATGTAATTGAGGGCGGAACTGTGGTGATGCAGGGCGGGCGGTGAGAGATGACATCTCTCTGCTCCCCTGCAAGCTCACTCACTGACTGTTCTAAGTCCCAACCCCTACCCCCCCCCCCCCCCCACCGGGCTGCGAGTGTTCTGTCTGCCGCTGATCACTAACGGCAGCAGCGCCGGCTCCTCACAGGCAGCGGCGCCTCACTTGCTGACTGCCCCCCCGGGTGCGAGTGTTCTGCCTGCCCGCCACCGCTAACGGCAGCGGCGCCGGGCTCCTCGCAGGCAGCGGCCTCTGACTGCTCCCCCCCCCCCCTCGCCCGGGCTGCGAATGCTCTGCCCGCCCGCCACCACTAACGGCAGCAGCGCCGGGCTCCTCGCAGGCAGCGGCTCCTCAGACAGCAGAGGGGCCGAACGAGCTGGCTGACGGGCGTCGATTTTCCACCCCACTAAAGTGCCGCTTGGTACCATGGTACCACCCGGTCCCGACAATTGCACGGTCGTGCGACGTGGCTTCCAAACAAAATTGGCGTCCTTTTGTCCCATAAATAGAGCTTTTTTTGGTGGTATTTGATCACCTCTGCGTTTTTTATTTTTTGCGCTATAAAACAAAAACTGAGCGACAATTTTGAATTTTTTTTATATTTTTTACTTTTTGCTATAATAAATATCCCCCATAAATATATAAAAAAAATCCTCAGTTTAGGCCAATACGTATTCTTCTACATATTTTTTGTTAAAAAAATCACAATAAGCGTTCATTGATCGGTTTGCGCAAAAGTTTTGGGCCCGGATTCACGTAGCACTTACGCCGACGTATCTACAGATACGCCGCGTAAGTGTAAATGTGCGCCGTCGTATCTATGCACCGTACCCATAGAACTAGATATGCCTGAAAATAAGCTTCCTCCGGCCGACGTAACTTTCCTACGCCGGACGCATCTGGCGCTCCCATTGATTTCCTATTCAAATATGCAAATGAGGGCGATACGGCGATTCACAAACGTACGTGCGCCTGGCGCAGGCTACGCGCGGTGCGCGTAAGTTTAACGTCCGGCGTAAAGTTATTCCACCTAAAGCAGGTGTAACTCTGCACCAGACGTGCACAGGTCAGCTGGAGAGCAGCTGCAGTAGCATTGTTACGGACGAGCTGAGCAACCACACTTGTATGCCAACATGCCAGGCAGGGCCGCCATCAGCAATTATGGGGCCCCTTACACAGCTTCAGGCATGGGCCTAGGGGGTGCTGCCGCAAATTGAGAAAGACGAACTAAAGAAAAATATATAGAAAAAAAGGAACTAAAAAGATTAATAACATTTTTTTTTAAATATCCAATTTTTTTTTTTTCTAATAAAAAAAAAAGAAAGGGGGCTTGCCATCTGGGGTCCTGTGCTCACACACACCACATCCACTTCACATTGGATTAGCACAAGTCCACCATGCAGAACTTCGGAGCAGCAACGCTGTGCCAAGGCCCCAATGGTATAGAAAGAAAGTGTATATATAGAGCTTACATGTTTAGAAATGGAGGAATAGCCAAACGCATTACTGTCCCTGGTAAGAAAAATGGATATATGTTCCCAATTAAGGGATGGGGCATGCTATCCAAATAGCATTCATATAGTCCCATGCCCCATCCCTTAATTGGGAACATATAGCCAAGGCCCCAATGGTGTTGCTGTCCATTCATACCACATTCACACGGTCGTGGGGATAACCTCTCCCCGACGACCCAGGGTGACACACCTTGCTGGCAGGAGTGTCACCCACACATTCACACACCAGTCACACTGTAGCCTGCACTGCTCACCGTGTGCATACACTACAAAAAAAAATAAGCTCATATCCTGAGAAAATAAATAAAATAAAAAAGCTCATATCCTGCGCAAATAAATAAAATAAAAAAGCTCATATCCTGAGCAAAAAAAAAAGGCACTCAATTGCCCTGTCGTGGGCCACGCCTGCTGCCACGGCTCTGGCTCCTCAGTTGCCTGGGGGGAGCCTCAGATGGGGGGTGGGGCATCTGGAGGAGGATCATCCCCAGGTCGGCCACTCCTGGCAGGTGCTGGCTGCCTGCCCTCCAATGCCAGGGCAATGCGGGTGAGGACTGCATTTGTCTCCGCTTGCATCCGCAGCTGGCGGGTGGTGGTCTGACGCTGGTGGCGCCTCGTCTGCCTCCCTTTCGCCTCAATGGCAGTCGTATTGGCCTGTACCGTAAATAAAAAATAAATAATACTGCGCTATATTACAATGTGTTGGTGAAACAAAGTGTGAATCAAAAAATGTAAGGGTGCCAGCACAACATGGAACAACTGTGAAACAAAATATAAAGAAAAAATGCGGCGCCAATAAGAACAAACATATCTGGGCCGAGGAGGGCAGGCTGTCTGCCACACGCCGCAGCTCCCCGGCTTTGGCACACATTTGCGGGTTTGGAGGCCCTGTTTCCGCGTCAGATTTTCCAGGAGGGATCCAGGAACACCCCTTGACTTCCTCGTAGCCTTCCTGGGGGCAGGAGAGGCTTGGGGCTGACTGTAGGGGGTGGCCCTTGAGGGGCTTTCCCTGATGGGGATGGACCCTGAGGGGCTTTCCCTGATGGGGATGGACCCTGAGGGGCTTTCCCTGATGGGGATGGACCCTGAGGGGCTTTCCCTGGTGGGGATGGACCCTGAGGGGCTTTCCCTGATAGAGGAGGAGGATGAGGGGCTTCCCCTGATAGAGGAGGAGGTTTGGGAGGGTGCAGGGATGGTGGTATCCTCCTGGAGGTAGACAACTTCCTGATGGTCCACTTGCTCCTCCTCAACTTCCTCAAGAGGAGAGGTGTGGGCACACTCCTCTGGGGATGGCGTGGGTCGTCCAGCAGATGAGGACGGGCCCGCTCCCTCCTAGTTCTGATACGCCGGGCGTAAATCATTGCACCACGCTCGGACCATCATTTGCATAAGGTCACACCCAGTTACAATTACGCTGACTTACGCCGACTAATTTACGTTACACCGGCGCAACGTTGGGAGCAAGTGCTTTGTGAATACTGTGCTTGCCTCTCTGAGTTATGTCGGCGTAGTGCATATGAGATGCGCTACGCCGGCATAATGATGCACCGATATACGTGAATCCGGGCCTCAGTGTCTACAAAATAGGGGATAGTTTTATGGCATTTTTATTTTTTATTTTTCATTAGTTATGGCGGCGATCAGCGATATTTATCAGTACTGCAACCTTATGGCGGACACTTCGGACACTTTTGACACATTTTTGAGACCATTGCCATTTTTATAGCGATCAGTGCTATAATTGATTACTGTAAAAATGTCACTGGCAGGGAAGGGGTTAAAACTAGGGGGCGAGGAAGGGGTTAATTATGTTCCCTAGGTGTGTTCTAACTGAAGGGGGTGGGACTGACTAGGGGAAACGACAGATCGCTACATTTTATGAACATGTGATCAGTCATTTCTCCCCCTGAAAGGACCGGGAGCTGTGTGTTTACACACACAGCTCCCAGTTCTCGCTCTGTAACAAGCCACCACGGGTGCCCGGCGGTAATCGCGCCCGCCGGGCACGCGTGTGGCACCAGGGGCGAGCAGGGGGCATGCGTGCCCCTAGTGGCTGAAATGCAAAATCACATAATATTACGTGATTTCGCACAGCGGAGCCGATCTGCCGCCGTAAAACTGCGGCAGATGGTCGGCAAGCAGTTAATGTCTAAACTGCTAGCAGCAAAAGTAAGTACACCCTAAGTGAAAATATCCAATTTGGGCGCAATTAGCCATTTTCCCTCCCCGATATCATGTGACTCGTTAGTGTTACAAGGTCACAGGTGTGAATGGGGAGCAGGTGTGTTACATTTGGTGTTAGTGCTCTCACTCTCTCATACTGGTCACTGGAAGTTCAACATGGCACCTCATGGCAAAGAACTCTCTGAGGATCTGAAAAAAATATTTGTTGCTCTACATAAAGATGACATAGGCTATAAGAAGATTTCCAAGACCCTGAAACTGAGCTGCAGCACGGTGGCCAAGACCATACAGCGCTTTAACAGGACAGGTTCCACTCAAAACAGGCCTTGCCATGGTCCACCAAATAAGTTGAGTGCATGTGCCCAGCATCATATACAGAGGTTGTCTTTGGGAAATAGACGTATGAATGCTGCCAGCATTGCTGCAGAGGTTGAAGGGGTGGGGGGTCAGCCTGTCAGTGCTCAGACCATACACCACACACTGCATCAAATTGGTCTGCATGGCTGTCGTTCCAGAAGGAAGCCTCTTCTAAAGATGATGCACAAGAAAGCCTGCAAACAGTTTGCTGAAGACAAGCAGACTTAGGACATGGATTACTGGAACCATGTCCTGTGGTCTGATGAGACCAAGATAAACTTATTTAGTTCAGATGGTGACAAGCGTGTGTCGCGGCAATCCGGTGAGAAGTATAAAGACAAGTGCGTCTTGCCTGCAGTCAAGCATGGTGGTGGGAGTGTCATGGTCTGGGGCTGCATGAGTGCTGCCGACACTGGGGAGCTACAGTTCATTGAGGGAACTATGTATGCCAACACGTACTGTGACATAATGAAGCAGAGCATGATCCCCTCCCTTCGGAGACTGGGCCGCAGGGCAGTATTCCAACATGATAATGACCCCAAACACCTCCAAGATGACCACTGCCTTGCTAAAGAAGCTGAGGGTAAAGGTGATGGACTGGCCAAGCATGTCTCCAGACCAGTGGCGGTGCGTCCATAGGGACGCAGGAGCGCCGCCCCCTCTAGCTCGCTCACAGCCAGTAAAATATACAGATTCATACACTGTATGAATCTGTATATTTTCGCCACTGCCGTCCACTATTCGGCTGGACAGAAGTTGAGCGCCGGTCAGCTGAATAGCAGCAGCTGACTGGCTGTGTGGAAGTGCCTATCACGGCCAGCGGCCCTGATAGGCTGTCCGAGTACAGCCCTGAGGCTGTAGTCGGCTTCCTGAAGCTCATCCTCGGGGCGTACCGGCCGTACGTCCGAGGATAAGACTGACAGGCGTCTCAGCCAATCAGGTAACCTGATTGGCTGAAGCGTCATCGAGGGCGGGACGAGGGACATCGAGGGACGTAGAAGCCATAAAGGTAAGTGCCGGGGGGGGGTACTGGGCACAGTGGCTACAAGTGGGGGCACAGTGGCGACAATTCGGGGCACAGTGGTGACAATTGGGGGCACAGTGGCAACAATTGGGGGCACAGTGGCAACAATTGGGGGCTGTGTTTGATGGCATCATGGTGACAATTGATGGCACAGTAGCTGCGTTTGATGGCATGGCACAGTGGCTGCGTTTTGATGGCATGGCACAGTGGATGCGTTTTGATGGCACGGTGGCTGCGTTTTGATGGCATGGCACAGTGGCTGCATTTTGATGGCATGGCACAGTGGCTGCGTTTTGATGGCACGGTGGCTGCGTTTTGATGGCATGGCACAGTGGCTGCGTTTTGATGGCATGGCACAGTGGCTGCGTTTTGATGGCACGGTGGCTGCGTTTTGATGGCATGGCACAGTGGTTGCGTTTTGATGGCATGGCACAGTGGCTGCGTTTTGATGGCATGGCACAGTGGCTGCATTTTGATGGCATGGCACAGTGGCTGCGTTTTGATGGCACAGTTGTTGCGTTTTGATGGCATGGCACAGTGACTGCGTTTTGATGGCACAGTGGTTGCGTTTTGATGGCATGGCACAGTGGCTGCGTTTTGATGGCATGGCACAGTGGCTGCGTTTTGATGGCATGGCACAGTGGCTGCGTTTTGATGGCACAGTGGTTGCGTTTTGATGGCACAGTGACTGCATTTGATGGCATGGCACAGTGGTGACAATTGATAGGTACAGTGAGGCTGCAATTGTTTTTTTTGTTTTTTTTCGTTTGCGCCCCCCCAAAAATTTTGAGCACCAGCCGCCACTGCTCCAGACCTGAACCCTATTGAGCATCTGTGGGACATCCTCAAATGGAATGTGGAGGAGCGCAAGATCTCTAACATCACCAGCTCTGAGATGTCATCATGGAGGAGTGGAAGAGGACTCCAGTGGCAACCTGTGAAGCTCTGATGAACTCCATGCCCAAGAGGGATAAGGCAGTGCTGGAAAATAATGGTGGCCGCACAAAATATTGACACTTTGCGCCCAATTTGGACATTTTCACTTAGGGATGTACTCACTTTTATTGCCAGCAGTTTAGACATTAACCACTTAAGACCCGGACCTTTATGCAGGTAAAGGACCCGGCCAGTTTTTGCGATTCGGCACTGCATCGCTTTAACTGACAATTGCGTGGTCGTGCGATGTGGCTCCCAAACAAAATTGGCGTCCTTTTTTTCCCACAAATAGAGCTTTCTTTTGGTGGTATTTGATCACCTCTGTGGTTTTTATTTTTTGCGCTATAAACAAAAATAGAGCGACAATTCTGAAAAAAAAACAATATTTTTTACTTTTTGCTATAATAAATATCCTCAAAAAAGATATTAAAAAAAAAAAAAAAATTTCCTCAGTTTAGGCCGATACGTATTCTTCTACCTATTTTTGGTAAAAAAAAAAATCGCAATAAGCATTTATCGATTGGTTTGCGCAAAATGTATAGCGTTTACAAAATAGGAGATAGTTTTATTGCATTTTTTATTAATATATATTTTTTTACTACTAATGGCGGCGATCATCGATTTTTTTTCGTGACCGCGACATTATGGTGGACACATCGGACAATTTTGACACATTTTTGGGACCATTGTAATTTTCACAGCAAAAAAATGCTATAAAAATGCATTGTTTACTGTGAAAATTACAATTGCAGTTTGGGAGTTAACCACTAGGGGGCGCTGAAGGGGTTACGTGTGACCTCATATGTGTTTCTAACTGTAGGGGGGGCGGGGCTGGATGTGTGATGTCATTGATCGTGTTTCCCTATATCAGGGAACACACGATCAATGACACTGCCACAACGAAGAACAGGGAAGGTGTGTTTACACACAGCTCTCCCCGTTCTTCAGCTCCGGAGGACCGATCGTGGGACACCGGTCCCGTGGGCACGGTCACGGAGCTTCGGACCAGGTCGCGTGCACGCTCCGGCGGCGTGCGATACCACGGCTGGGCTTAAAGGGCCACGTACAGGTACGTGGATGTGCCCAGCCGTGCCATTCTGCCGACGTATATCGGCGTGAAGGGGTCCTTAAGTGGTTAATGGCTGTGTGTTGAGTTATTTTGAGGGGACTGCAAATTTAAACTGTTATACAAGCTGTACACTCACTACTTTACATTGTAGCAAAGTGTCATTTCTTCAGTGTTGTCACATGAAAAGATAGAATAAAATATTTACAAAAAATGTGAGGGGTGTACTCACTTTTGTGAGATACTGTATATCCCGTAGTTTGTAGAAGCTATAATTTTTCCGCAAACTGGGGTTTTTGCAATATACAATGTTGCCTAAATTTATGAAGAAATTCGATTTTTACATTTTTGTTATTGGATATATTTAATAACAGAAAGTAAAACATTTTTTTTTTTTCAAAATTGTCAGTTTATTTTTGTTTATAGCGCAAAAAATAAAAACCGCAGAGGTGATCAAATACCACCAAAAGGAAACTCTATTTGTGAGAAAAAAATGATAGAAATTAAATTTATGTGCAGCGTGTTAGTTAAAGTAACGCAGTGCTGTATAGCGAAAAATGGCCTCGTCATGAAGGGGGGGGGTAAATCTTCCAGAGGTCAAGTGGATAAGCACACTTTAAAATCAATGAAACTTTGGCACGCTGAATTTGTAAGCGGTGATACTGGAGCGTGTCATAATTGTATACCATTTCATGTCACGTGTATATCAGCGTTCATTAGCTGGTTACTGTTGATTAGTGTGGTTATGTTCCAGCCTTAGGGCAGGTCGCCACCATTCCTTACATGGCACAGTCAGCAATAGACACAAAGCGGCTCTTTTCATGCTTGGAAATTAATGGGATAGTTACAAAAGCAATGAGAAGATTATTCAGTAAGCAAACAAGAGAAAAATCAATGAAACTCAGAACCTGCCTTACAGGGCAGAGGGAAGGAGCAGACTCAGACAACTTGTAAGAACCCGACGATACGACCTCACAGAGCTCTAGGAAGACTGGTAGAGCTGCGGGGCAAAGCAATTATTGCAGGTGGGCACTTGTTTTATAAATTACATAACAGTAGAGCATTTCTGATGTATACATATTTCTGCTGACTCTGCTTTTTTTTTGTTTTAATAAATGAACATATTCGTTTTGTAGTAGGTCACATAAATACTTAATAATCTGTAAGTATTGAACACATATAAACACGTATTTCAGTACCAAGAGTTATATTAGACCACGTCTTCTCAGCAAAGAAATAAACTTGTCTCATGTTAACCCCTTCATGCCTAAGCCTATTTCTGACATTTGGTGTTTACAAGTTAAAATCCGTATTTCTTGCTAGAAAATTAATTAGAACCCCAAACATTATATATAAATGGTGATTGTTGCAAAATTGTATGCCACACATTACTCACACTTTCATGAATTAAAAAAAGTAAACAGTAATGTTAGCCCAATTTTTGTTATATGATGTGAAAGATGACGTTACGCCGAGTAAATAGATACCTAACATGTCACGCTTTGAAATTGCGCACACTCGTGGAATGCCGATAAACGATGGTACCTAAAAATCTCCATATGATGCGCTTTAAAACAATTAACTAGGGTTGTTCCGATACCACTTTTTTGAGACTGAGTACAAGTACCGATACTTTTTTTCAAGTACTCGCCGATACCGAATACTGATACTTTTTTTTTAATGTCATGTGACAGTGGCGGTATTTTTTATTTAATTTTATTACTTTTTTTTTTTTTACCGTGATTTTTCTTTTTTTTTTTAGGGGGGGGGGGTAGTGTCAGTGTGTTTTTATTATTATTATTATTATTATTTACATTTTAATTTTTTAATTATTTATTGCAAAAAAAAAATTTTCATTCACTCCTGTTGGGGGGGCTTTGGTGAGATATCAGGGGTCTTAACAGACCTCTGATATCTCCCCTTTGAGACAGAGAAAGGGACTAAGGACAGTCCCTTTCTCAGCTGCACTGAAAATGAATGGAGAGAAGACAGAGGCTCCTATCCATTCATAAACTGAAACATTGTAAACACAGGTTACGATGTTTCAGTTATATGAATGAACAGAGTCAGTGATCACTGACTCTGTTCATTCGGAAAAGGTAGGAGCCGGGTTGATTGGTTTGCACAAAAGTTATATCGTCTACAAAATAGGGGATAGATTTATGGCATTTTTATTATTATTATTTTTAGTAATGGCGGTGATCAGCGATTTTTATTAGGACTGTGACATTATGGCGGACAGATCGGACACCTTTGACACATTTTTGGGACATTTATACAGTGATCAGTGCTATAAAAATGCACTAATTACTGTGTAAATGTCACTGGCAGGGAAGGGGTAAACAGTAGGGGGCGATCGAGGGGGTTAACTGTGCTCCCTAGGGGGTGATTCTAACTGAGGGGGGAGGGGACTGCCTGGGTGAGGAGAGCGATCATTGTTCGTATGAACAACAGATCGCTCTCCTCACCCCTGACAGCACGGAGATCTGTCTGTTTACATTGACAGATCTCCATTCTGTTTCTGTGTGGAGCAATCACAGGTGCCCGGCGGTCGCGTGCACATGCGCGCACCTCCGACAGCGCACGCGCAGCCCCTAGTGGTCAAAAGGCAGACCAACATACAGCTACATCGGTTCACCCATGGGAGCCAACCTGCCGCAGTATAACTGCTGGTCGGGAAGGGGATATTCTCCAAAAAGGCTGGTACTGAGGGGTGGAATCAAGAAACGGTGCTCAGAGATAGGTAGGGGGGGGGGGGGGCAGAGACTAAAATTTAACAAAAAAGGGAGAGTTCCTACACCTATTCTCTGAGAAAAAAAAGCTATACACACACAATTTGCATAGTCCCTCTTTCAAAAAAATGAACACACCCTCCCCTGCTCAAGATGAATACTTGTATACAAAAAAAAAACAATATAAATGCAACCACCGCATGTGGGAAATGGTATATTACATTGTCGATCTTGAGTTTAGGTATATTTTAATTTTCAGTACACATTTGTCCTGTGTCCTGTGCCCATGTAAATAATGCTGCATTCTGAGAATTCAACGGCAAAGCAAACAGACATTTCAGTCCATGTTCATTTGAATACAATTCAGCATTAAACAAAACAAGAGCTCTACTGGGTACTTGTATATATTGAACAATTGAACCCAATACAACTTTTACCTTTATACTCCTTTTACTATATGTGATTATTTACTGAGGGGCATTCTTTTTTTCAATGGCTCAGTGAGGTAGGTTACTGTAGCGTTTACCCCCGAAGGAGCCGCTTGGTTTGATGATTCCTCCGCTCTCTGCTACGACTGTGAACCGCTTTGTCTCCGCTGACACACATGGTTATGTGGTGGGGCCTATATTGGCTCAGGTATTACTAGGAGGTAGGAATACTACTCACAACTTTTGACATATAGGAAATATACACCATTTTAGCAGATTGTAAATAAAGTGCGTATATTGTCAAATTGGCACAGTAAAGGGTCAATAAACCAATATTAATAAACAGGTAAAGAATCCATAAGATTGCAGTAAAATAACTGACTTGAGAACTAGGATATAATATGGCATTGGCAGCTTACCTAGACTACAGCAATACTGGACCAAATTAACCCGGTATATGCATCATTAATAAAGCATAAACAGTGAAAAGTATAAATGGCAATGAAAAGTCTTAAGCCTCGTACACATGGCCGGGTTTCCGACGGAAAAACTGTCCAAAAACCACCGGACAAAAAAAGAGAACCTGTTCTATTTTTTCCCGCCGGGATTCCCGGCTGACTTTTTCCCGGCAGTTTTCCTATGGGAAAAACTACGATGGTGCATACACACGGTCGGAATTCCTGACAAAGCTCTCATCTGAGTTTTCCCAACGGGAAAAACCCTCGTGTGTACGGGGGAAAAGTTACCGAGCAGGTTCTTGGTTTTCCCCCTGGGATTTCCGAGGGATCTTTTCCCGTCGGGAATCCCGCTCGTATGTACTAGGCATTACAGTAACTCTCTGCAACAACTGATAAAAAAAGTGTCCCAGAGTGCTCGTGTATATACCCTCTGAATGTAGGTATATTTCGGTTTTCTTGGTTGGGGCACTCTTGGGAGGTGTTTGTATAGTACCTGGCACCTAATTTCCCAACTCAAGCTGGCTAACGTTAAGGCCCGGTCTATTCGGTGGTGCACTTAGTTACTGTCCCTGCATGCAGTAGTTGGCTACTAGTAGAGACTAGACCCCTTCCTGATCTGTTAGCAGCCATAATGATCACACACCCAGCATTGGCTCACTAGTCCGGGCCATGCACGATCCGCTGAATGGCCCGGACTAGTGAGCCACTGCTGGATGCTTGTCTGTTTGGCAGTCTCTTTGGCTCTGTCCCCAGGAATCTAGTCCCCACAGGCTCAGAGGAGGATGTTTTTGTACCATTCTTTATTCATTTATTCAAAAGTTCCCATGTCGCACAAGGCGCATCACCAGTTTTCCGTAAATAGCCGAGCTGCGAGTCGGCGCTATACGACGCCTGTGCCCGCCGTGTAGAGCTGACTGCGCAGGCCCTGTATAGCGCCGACTCGCAGCTCAGGCTATTTACGGAAAACTGGTGACGCGCCTTGTGCGACATGGGAACTTTTTCACAACACGTCAATCATCTAATCCAGGGATAGGAACGCCCAGTCCTGCGTGAATCAGAACCCGGGGAGAAAATCACAATATAACGGTATGTACGGCGAAAAAAAAAAAAGACCTGCATACTGTAAATGTCGTTCGTATGCTGGATGTAATGTTAGAATTTTAGGGTGAACCCCCGCTTTAAGCAAAATTGTGAGTGAGCCTATCACTCCCTTGCCTGAGAAGCAACCCCACACATGAATGGTCTCAGGATGCTTTACTGTTGGCATGACACAGGACTGATGGTAGCGCTCACCTTTTCTTCTCCGGACAAGGTTTCTTTCAGATACTCCAAACAATCGGAAAGGGTATTTATCAGAGAAAATGACTTTACCCCAGTCCTCAGCAGTCCAATTAATGTACCTTTTGCAGAATATCAGTCTGTCCCTGATGTTTTTCCTGGAGAGAAGTGGCTTCTTTGCTGCCCTCATTGACACCAGGCCATCCTCCAAAAGTCTTCTCCTCACTGTGTGTGTAGATGCACTCACACCTGTCTGTCGCCATTCCTGAGCAAGCTCTGCACTGGTGGTGCCCCGATCCTGCAGCTGAATTAACTGTAGGAGACGGGCCTGGAGCTTGCTGGACTTTCTTATGCGACCCTGAAGCCTTCTTCACAAATGCAGTGGAAATTATTCATTTTCACAGCAAAGAGGAACTTTGCAATTAATTGCAATTCATCTGATCACTTTTCATAACATTCTGGAGTATATGCAAATCGCCATCATAAAAACTTTGTGAAAATTAATATTTGTGTCATTCGCAAAACTTTTGGCCATGGTTGTATGCACAGACACACACAGACAGCAGGTTTGTATAGCTGTGGTCGCAGCAGCAAGAGACTGTTTCTCCTCAATGGCTCAGTCCTGGTCCCAGTACTCTATGGTCCCAGCACTCTCTGGTCCCAGTACTCTATGGTCCCAGACTCCCAGTACTCTATGGTGCCAGGATTTTCTGGTCCCAGCACTCTCTGGTCCCAGCAGTCTCCTGTCCCAGCAGTCTCTGGTCCCAGTACTTTCCAGTACTCTCCAGTCCCAGCACTCTCTGGTGTGAAGGTCCTGGTGTGTTGTGGAAACAATCTTTAGGGACAAGTGGGCAACTTACAAAACTAGAAAAGTTTGAAAAAAATAAAACTCAGGGTGGCCACATTTAATTTGTATTACCAGTTTGGCCAGTATAAATAATAACCGGTTTACTTTAAAATGCATCACTTGTAAATGATAGTTACCTTAAATAGAGAAAGCCACACACACAGGTATAAATCATTATAGAAGAGGTGAACACCCAATGTTTCATATTTCACACTAGGCTTTTTAGATTGCAGATTAAAACGCACTTCCAAGACACAGGTAAATTAACTGCCAAACATTGCCTGTCGTCCCCCACTATCCACCCGTCCGGCCCCCTGATCTACATGCAGGGCGCCGGACGCATTGATTCCAATCAGGTTTTTTTTTTTAAGCACGAGATTAGAGCTAGAGACTCTGAGGCCCCATACACACGAGAGGATTTATCCGCGAATACGTTCCAGCGGAACGTTTCCGCAGATAAATCCTCACGAGGATTTCAGCAGATTTCTCTGCGATGGAGTGTACTCACCATCGCATTGAAATCCGCGCCGAAATCCTCTGGCGATGACGTGTCGCGCCGTCGCCGCGATTATGACGCGGCGACGTGCGCGACGCTGTCATATAAGGAATTCCACGCATGCGTCGAATCATTACGACGCATGCGGGGGATCCCTTCGGACGGATGGATCCGGTGAGTCTATACAGACCAGCGGATCCATCCGTTGGGATGGATTCCAGCAGATGGATTTGTTTAGCATGTCAGCGAATATTCGATCTGCTGGAATCCATCCCAGGGGAGATATATCCGCGGAAACAGATCCGCTGGAG
Source organism: Rana temporaria (assembly GCF_905171775.1). Taxonomy (NCBI): domain Eukaryota; kingdom Metazoa; phylum Chordata; class Amphibia; order Anura; family Ranidae; genus Rana; species Rana temporaria. Next base: position 53,829,741 of record NC_053500.1, on the reverse strand, counting down.
TGTACACACCATAGGATCTATCCGCTGAAACCCATTCGCTGGGATTTTTCAGCGGATGGATTCTATCGTGTGTATGGGGCCAAATAGTCTTCAAAAAAAGTTGGGATCTGGGTGCAGAGCACTGCGCCTGAAACCCACCCAGTTGTGTGACAATAGCGAATGTATATTCGCTATTGCAACACTGATTCTTCTCCCAGTCAATCAGGAAGTGGGTCATGAGACCCATCACCTGATTGGCTGAAAGGAGATCTTATCGGATTGGCTGCCAGGAGACGCAGAGGAACCCCTGAGAAAGCAGCTGCCCGGAGAAATGGGGTAATTGCAGGGCCCTGACTAGATCGCAGGGGGGGGGGTTGGTGCTGCCCGTGACCTTGGCTTTCTTGTAATAACAATCGATGCAGCTAATCAGCCGCTTGTTTGTTATTACAGGGAGCGGAAGGGAATGTCCCCCCCCCCCCCACCTCCCGGGCTCTCCCGCCTTTCCAGGGGACCCGAGCAACCAGCCGGCATGTTCTGCTGGCCAGAGACCCGAACACTGCCAGAATCGTCTTTGATCGGATCTAGTAACCCAGAAGCGACCTCTTGACATCACTTCTGGTTTACAGAAGACTTAAAAGCGCCAGATTTTAAAAAAAATTACAATATTCAAAACAGGCCAACTTGTCTTTTTGAATGCTTTTAAGTGCAAAGGAGGGATTTGGGGTCTAATAAACCCCAGATCCCACCATAAAGAGTACCTGTCACCACCTATTACTGTCACAAGGGATGTTTACATTCCTTGTGACAGCAATAAAAGTGATATTTTTTTTTAAAAGGGACAGTGTAAAAATAAATAAATACATAATAAAAAAAATGTTTTAAAGCGCCCAGTCCCCCGGTCCTTGTGCGCAGAAGCGAACGCATACGTAAGTCGTGCCCGCATATGTAAACAGTGTTCAAATCACACATGTGAGGTATCACCGCGATCGTTAGAGCGAGAGCAATAATTCTAGCACAAGACCTCCTCTGTAACTCTAAACAGGTAACCTGTAAAAAAAATAAAGCGTCACCTATAGAGATTTTTAAGTACCAGAGTTTGTCGCCATTCCATGAGTGTGTGCAATTTTAAAGCGTTACATGTTAGGCATCTATTTACTCTGCGTAACACAGGGCCATCTTTAAGGCAGGGCAAAAGGGGCAGCTGTGCCCTGGGCCCTGTCATTGTTGTGGGGCCCAAAGCAGCTGCCTCATACTTGCCAACTATCCCAGTTTAAATTTCCATGTCCCTTGAAGTTTTAGTCCTTTGCTGTATCCTGATATCTCAGTGTGAAGTGCTTCTACTAATGCTGCCCAGCTCTGCCCTATTGTTGTGTACAGATGACTCACCTGCAGACCCTGTGTTTACATGTAAATAACAGGAGCATTCATGTGTAAAAAAGCTGAGGCAGGCGGCATTGATATGTAAATACAGGCGGCATTCATATGTATATCATGCCCCTCTGCAGTGAAGAGATAATGTGCTGTAACCTCTAGCAATCAATCAGTGAGCAGTATTACTATACAGTAATCTCTAGCAACCAATCAACAAGAAGAAATCATGTGCTGTAACCTCTAGCAACTAATCAGTGACCCGTAATGTGTGCTGTAACCTCTAGCAACTAGTCAGTAAGTGGTAATGATATGCTGTAACCTCTGGCAACCAATCACTGCCTGATCTGATACATTAAACTGATTTTAAGTCTAGCTGATATTTAATGTATGTTTCAGAGCAGGTGGAGAGCAAAATTGCGTGGGGGGGGGGGGGGGGTTTCAAGATTTTTTTTGCCCAGGGTCAACATTAAAGATGGCCCTGGCGTAACATCATCTTTTACATTATTAAAAAAAATTGGGCTAACTTTACTGTTTTGTTTGTTTTTTTTTGTTTTTTTTTTTATTCCATAAGTCTTTATTGAGTATATAATAGTGCAAAAGACAACAAGAAAATACATTTTGAGCACATAAAATGTTCAACAGTTCAGAACAAATAATTTTTACAGGTATGAGCAAAATAAAAGGAATGGTGTAGACATTATGCATATGAAATAAACTGAAGTTTGCTTGATGTATTGGTATAAGCAAAAAAATTCATCCTTTAGTTTTGTACCTGTATTCAGGGTTTGGGAAGGGGAAGGATTGACCTAGGAGGGGGAGGGGGGGGGGGGTAGGGTAAAAAAAAAAAAAAAAAAAGGAGAAAACAGAGAGAGAGAGAAAAAGAAAGACATGTGTAGCGCGTATGAGAGGAGAAAATCATCTAAACCATCAATCTCAGAGTAGACAGATCTGAGGTTCAGGCATTACAAGTTATAGGTTTTGTATTCTGGGGTGCTTTTATACTCAAGCCATTTGTACCAAGTCGTATTAAATGTAGTAATCCGTTCCTGAGCAGTGCTAATGAGTTCTTCAATTCTTTCTATGTTAGTTAGCCTGCGAAACCACTCTTTCTTTGTTGGTGTGATAGTTGAACGCCAGTGGCAAGGAATACAGTGTCTAGCAGCGTTTACCATGAACATTGTGAGGGATTTCAAGTATCTCCTTCTGGGGATTAAACTATGGTGTAGCAGATATTGTGTCGGTTCTAGTCGGAGGTCTTCTGATGTGATTGAGGTAATAGTTTCATGAACCATTTTCCAGAAGGGTTGGATTAATGGGCATGACCACCAGATGTGAAGCATCGAGCCTTCCCCTACATTGCATCTCCAACACTTGTTAGAAATTTGGGATGAAAACTTATGGAGCAAGGTGGGAGTTCTGTACCATCTGGTTACAATTTTATAGCCACACTCTTGGGTGGCAACATTTAGAGAGCCCTTGTGGGCGTACATAAAAATGGTTTCCCATTCTGCTTGTGTGAAGGTCAGGTTGAGATCTTTTTCCCATGCCAGACAAGACGCACTGGAGAAGTCCGCATCGGTTTCAAATAGAGAATTATACAGTATAGAAATGGTATGTCTTTGTGGTTTATTTTGCAAAATCAAGGTCTCTAAAACTGTGGGGGGTCGAGACCAGATACGGATAGGCTCTTTAGCAGTCAAGAAATGTTTGATTTGCAAGTATTGCCAATGTGAAAATACAGTCGGCTTTAGTTCTCTGTTCACTTCATCTCTAGTTAATAAGATACCAGACTTAAAAAAGTGCAGAATCCGTTTGTCCCTGTGTGGCCAAGTCCTGGGAAAGAAATTACGTTCTAATCCAGGAGGAAAATCAGGATTGTTGTTTAGGGGGGTAAGTGGGCCTAGCCATGGTGACGGGCAGGTTGCTTTGAATGTGGTACGAAATATTTCTAGGGTGGGGCCAATGAGAGGATGATGTTTGGCAGCTAAAGGGTGGTGTTTCGGGTTGATCCAAGGAAGATTTCTGACTGGTTGATCAAATTGCGAGTGCTCCAATGCGACCCAATCCTTTATTGAGTGGTGGTTGTTCCAGTCCACTATCCTCGCTAGAAGGGCAGCTTGGTAATACTTACGCAGATCAGGAAGTGCAATCCCTCCCTTGTGTTTGGGTAAATTCAGTTTCGTAAATCTTAATCTTGGGGATTTGCCTCTCCAAATAAAAGAAGAGCAGGCTTGTCGAAAGGCGACAAAAAAGGCAAGAGGAAGTTTGATAGGGATCGCTTGCATAGCGTAAAGGAAGTGGGGTAGTATTGTCATTTTAATCAACGAGGCCCTGCCAAACCAGGAGACATTTAAGGAGCTCCATCTCTTGAGATCTTCTTTAGATTCCTTTAGAATTGGGGTAAAGTTTAATTTGAATAAGTCAGGTAAAGATTTGGGAATCACAATTCCCAAATATGTAAAGGAATTTTCTGCCCAAGTGAATGGAAAGTTCTTCCTACAAAGGTCCACCTCGCCCGGGGATAACGTAATATTTAACGCGGTTGATTTTGAGTGGTTGATTTTTAGATTAGATATTGCTTGGAATTGTTCTAAGTCCTGTAGTAGATTGGGTAGGGATATATGGGGAAGCGAAAGGAAGAGGAGCATGTCGTCCGCAAATGCGGCTATCTTGTACATTTTGTCATTTATTTGTATTCCCTTGATATCTGGGTTTTCCCGTATTCTATTTAACAAGGGTTCCAATGTTAGTACATAAAGTAAAGGGGAGAGGGGGCAGCCCTGTCTCGTTCCGTTTCGTAGTTTGAAGGCGTCCGACAGGTGGCCATTGACGCGTACTCTTGCAACCGGGTTTACATAGAGGGCTTGAACATATGATCTCATTAAGGGAGGGATACCAATATGTTTCAATACCGCGTCAAGATAGTCCCAGGCCACTCTGTCGAACGCCTTCTCGGCGTCTAATGACAAAAAAAAGCCTTTTACCTTGTTAGAAGTAAGCCAATGGTGAACATTTAACGCTTTAATCGTGTTGTCACGTCCCTCTCTGCCTGGGATAAACCCTACTTGATCAAGGGAGATGAGGGAAGTTAGCAGTGGGACGAGTCTATTAGCTAGTATTTTGGCGTATATCTTAACATCTACATTGATCAGGGAAATTGGTCTATAGTTTGCAACCTGGGTAGGATCCTTTCCCTCCTTGGGAATTACAGATATATGGGCTTCTAGTAGTTGGGCTGGTGGGTTTTGCTCAGAGTGGAGGGCTCGGAAGGTTTTTAGAAATCTGGGTTTTAATATGTCTGTGAAGGTCTTGTAGTACATTAGAGGAAGACCATCCGGACCTGGAGCTTTTCCTACCTTCATGTCTTTAATGGCCTTGTCAAATTCGCATTCTGATATGGGCGCATCAAGATCTTGTGCTACATTGTCAGGTATTTTTGGTGGGCTGTATTTTTGTAGGAACTCTTCGATAAGTTGTGATCTTTTAGCCGTATTATGGGGGCATTTTGGGTTAGAGGGTAGGTTATATAGAGTTTGATAATACATTTCAAATTGCTTGGCTATCTCTTCGTTAGAGGAGTGTATCTTGCCTGTGTTGTCTCTAAGTTGGTGGATTGTGGCAGCAGCCTTTTTATCTTGGACCGCCTTCGCTAAAAGTTTACCACTCTTGTTACCTTGTTCGTAATATATTTTATGACGTAGTATGTATTGTCTTTTAGTCTTTAAGCTTAATTCTTCCGACAGGGATAGTCTGGCATTCGTCAGCTCCTCCAGGGTATGCGCTGCAATAGTTTGTTTATGAGCTGCCTCTAATGTCTGTATTTGAGCGATCAAGGATTTAATCCTCAACTGCTGGTCTTTTTTCTGTCTGGCTATTGCGGCGATGAACTCCCCCCTCATGACACACTTATGTGCTTCCCACTGGGACAGAAGTGAAGTGTCTCCATTTTCGTTCCGTAAGAAATAGTCTGTCAGTGTATCGTTAAAGGATTGTACATGGACCTGGTCTTTCAGGATAGATGAATTGAGTCTCCACGTTTTTGTTGTAGTGATTCGGTCTGGGAATATTAATGTCATAGTGATTGGGTGGTGGTCAGATAGCACTTTTCAGTAATTTTAAGTCTGCTTGAGATAGAAAGAAGTGGTCTATCCTAGAATATTTTTGGCATACTGCTGAAAAGAATGTGTAATCTTTGGTTTGCGGGTTTAAGGTTCTCCAGGCGTCATGTAGCATTAAACCTTGAAATTGAAGTTTAATTTGTTTCAGTGCTCTATAAGGAAGGCTCGACGCTCCGTTTGAAGTATCTAAAATAGGATTGAGAGGGACATTAAAGTCACCTCCTAGTATGAGCATACCTGAAGCAAAGGTGGTCAGCAATTGTTTAATCTTACAAAAGAATGCTACCTGTTTTTTGTTAGGGGCATACACACTTGCAACAGTGATCTGGTGTGATCTAAGTTTCCCTTTAAGAAATACGTATCTCCCATCTGGGTCTAGCATAGTGTCTTGTATTTGGAATGGGGTATGTTTTGCTATCAGCACTGAGACTCCTTTTGTTTTCCCGTCAGGGATGGATGCATGAAAAGCTAGAGGAAATCGTTTATCAGTAAATTTCGGTATTTTGCCTTTTTTAAAGTGGGTTTCTTGGGCGCATACAATATCGGCTTTGTGTTTATGGCAATCATTAAGCAGTTTAGTTCTCTTTTCAGGAATGTTGAGTCCTTTTACATTTATAGAGAGTAGCTTTAGCGCTAATGGAGTAGAGCGATGGTTATCAGGTGGCATATTCGCACTGTAACAAAAATCTCCTCAGGAAAAGAGAAAGGAAAAATAAATAAATAAAAGTAATGCAGAGAAGAAAGAAAAAAAAAAAAAGGGGGGGGGGGGAGGAACGGGAGGGGGGAAGGAGTTGGGCAGGGAATTCCGGGAGTAGACCTAAACCTGAAGGTCTGCTCTAATAGTACAACCCGGTAGTATCAAAGGGTGTAAAAAGTTACACCCCTTGTGTGGGAACAGTGTCTACTCGGATCAAGATACAGCAAGTGAAGTAGAATAGTGGTAGAAATTGTGATGAGCAAAAAAGACCAATATAATAGGTCTCCCTGCACCTCAGAGATTTCTCTATAAATTAGGTATGTGGGCACTCCGGAGTGACTATCCAAAAAAATGGCATATATCAAGCTCAGGTGAATGGATGAATAATAATTAGGGTAAAGGCTGCAAGATTACTTTGAGTTGCTAAGGGCACTATGTGAGCATGGAAAAGACATGTTAGTACGTTCTGTCACCTATAGACAAACTTCAGTTTAAAAAGTTTTTACTTCTTTGACATTTCTAATAGCGCTGTGAGCTACCGTCAGAGGGCCCTGGCGGGTATCTCAGAGTAAAATACAGATAAACAATCTCTGTTAACAAAAAAAAACTGGCGACACAACCAAAATAAGCAACTTATAACAATATCAGATCCACCAAACGACATATTATCACTTTTACATCTTCTAAGTATTACCAACTCTTCCAACTGTCTGTCTCATAGTTATTTTGAGATAAAACCTAGGCCTAAAACTGATAAATAAATTTGCCTGGCACATTATCCCCAAGGAGTTAGTGATACTATGAGTAGTTTTTATAGATTATATAGAGACGCATCATCTATCTTACTAATTTTGCTATAACTATATTGAATTGATACTTCTGTAAATAGTACCACAAATTACCTATTTAAAAAAGAAAAAAAACAAACCCAAAAAAAAGCAAAAACAGAATTATCAGATAGTGAGACATATCGCGCATGGTACCTGTCTCCGCAAAGTTTTCCGCCACCTACATCTCCAAAGAGGATACTTTCCTTCAGGGGCGTAAGGTAGATTATGTCAACTTAGTAATATATGCTAGCATATTTAAGATATTCTGAGAGTAGGGCGCGACTGTAGGATCTATACCTGGATTATACTTCCTTTACCTTATGACCTCAGTGATCTCGTAATATAATCCAAAGAGAATCAACCTATTATGGATCAATTATGCTCTTGACTGGATCTTAACTAAGACAGTATCCCCCCAAGTCCTCCACCCCCCCCCCCCTCCCCCCACGCCGGGAGTATATTCAAGAAACATGTATAGAAAATACAATAACAATGTAAGCAACCAGAGAAGAGCGGCCTCTAGTGGCCTAAACGTATATTACTGAAGATTAAGATTGTTCAGAGTCAATCTCAAGACTCAATACGTGTACCCCTATTACTGTGTGGGATTATGGAACAGGTCCCATGGATCAAAAGGGGTACTTACAGCTAGTTAACCGTCTTGTCTGGTAAGTAGCAGGCAAGATAGCAGTATTCAACTGAAGCGTCTCAGTCCTGAATAATAATGAGTAAACTTGAGGGTCGCGTATTTCTCTTCATACGTAGCTTCTTGTTTACCTTGTTTACCTGCAGGAGAAAAAAAAAAAAAACCACACACAAAAAAAAGAAAAAAAACGAAACTTGGGAGGGGGGGCCCAGGGAGGAACCAGCAAGATAGGGGTACATGCCCCCAGCAAAAAGAAGAAAGATACAGTTTGTCGGTATGGTTGACTTGTCCTTGTCATTTCAACCAGGATAGGCTCTCAATATTCTCATGAAGCCTTTGTCTCTCATTTTCCTTTCTCCTTCCCCCACCCATAAGGTGGGATGTTTTCCATCTTATGTATAAATGATCGTAGGCTTCATACAGATCATTACTGTGGTACAAAGGTTGAGATGTCAGGTGTCCATCTGATCAGGGCGATCCAGGCGGTCTCTGCGTCTTGGTGGGGACAATTCGGGACTTCCTCGGGCTGCTCCTCCTCTGTTGCGATGGGGCGAGGAAAGTCTGCGGCGCCGGTCTCCGGTCCTCTGTGCTCTCGGGTTGTTGGTACTGATCACTTCGATCCAGTTGTCATGTATCATGAAGGAGTTATACCACTCAGGGACATCTACAAGTGGGATGTTCAGGGTTTCACAGAACGAACGAAGTTCATCAGGTGTGCGAAGCAGTGCCGTGTGGCCTCTCCAGGTAGCAGAGAGACAGAACGGGAACTTCCATCTATATGGGATGTTTCTGGATCTTAGCTGTTCTAAGAGTGGTCTTAGAGCTCTGCGCTGTTGCAAAGTGATGTTAGAGAGATCTTGGTAGAGTTTAATCTCATTGCCGTTAAAAATGACCCTGTTTTTCTCCCTTGCCTTCTTAAGTATAGCCTCTTTTAGTGGAAAGTTAACAAGGCAGCACACAATATCCCTGGGGGGTTCATTGTCTCTCCCCCTAGGCCTGAGGGCCCTGTGGATTCTCTCGAATTCAATGGGGGAGTCAGGGGGTCTTTCCAAGAGATCATTGAATATCTGTGTCGCAGTTTGTTCTACAGGGTTCTGGTCTGCGCTTTCAGGGACACCCCTTACTCTAATGTTGTGCCTCCTTCCGCGATTGTCATTTTTGTTTTTTAATTCATAAAAGTGTATTTTTTTTCCAAAAAAATTGTGTTTGAAAGACCGCTTCACAAATACTACAATGTGACATAAAATATTGCAAGGAGGGCCATTTTATTCTCTAGGGTCTCTGCTAAAATAAAATATATAATGTTTGGGGGTTCTAAGTAATTTTCGAGCAAAAAATGCTGATTTTAACCTGTAGGCAGCAAATGTCAGAAAAGGGTTAGGCGTAAAGGGTTTAAATTGAGATTAAAGGCAAAACATTTTTGTATAGATATAAAAAAAACATTAAAAATAACTTTTCCCCCCTTTTATAAGTGATTACATTCCCTCTGTTCTCAGCTGCATAAGAGCTGGGGGAGGAGAAGCAGCAGTATACTGAGCTTCCCAATGAATTGCTGTGCAGTGGGGGAGTGACAGGACAAGTCTGATCATTGAAGGAGAGCAGGCTGAGTTCCCAGCATAGCTGGGCAGCTGACCACGGGTTGCTCTCCTGCTTAGTGTGGTCAGTTTTTAATAGGAAAAGGGCTGACAGGGTCACCAGGGATTTCACAGGAAGCAATACAAAGAGAACAGGATACTTTCACACAGTGGCGGTGCGTCCATAGAGGGCGCCGGAGAATGGCTGACCCCAGAAAGGTAAGTGTCGGCGGGGGGGGGGGGCAAGGGGGCAGCATTTTACAGGGCACAGTGGCAACAATTAAAGGGCACAGTGGCAACAATTAAAGGGCAAAGTGGCCACAATTAAAGGGCACAGTGGTGACAATTGATGTTGGCACAGTGGTAACAATTGATGGCATGGCACAGTGGCTGCGTTTGATGGCACAGTGGTGACAATTGATGGGCACAGTGGTGACAATTGATGGCACAGTGGCTGCGTTTGATGGCACAGTGGCTGCGTTTGGCATGGCACAGTGGCGACAATTGATGGCACAGTGGCGACAATTGATGGCACAGTGGCTGCGTTTGATGGCATGGCACAGTGGTGACAATTGATGGGCACAGTGGTGATAATTGATGGCACAGTGGCTGCGTTGCATGGCACAGTGGCTGCATTTGAAGGCATGGCACAGTGGCGACAATTGATGGCACAGTGGCCACAATTGATGGCATGGCACAGTGGCTGCATTTGATGGGCACAGTGGCTGCATTTGATGGGCACAGTGGCTGCATTTGATGGGCACAGTGGCTGCATTTGATGGGCACATTGTGGCTGCAATTGTTTTTTTTTTTTTTTGTTTGTTTGTTATTTTTTTGTATTGCATTTTATGTAAATATGAGATCTGATGTCTTTTTGACCCTAGATCTCAGAAATTAAAGGGACCTGTCATGCTTTTTTCTATTACAAGGGATGTTTACATTCCTTGTAATAGGAATAAAAGTGACACAATTAAAAAAAAAAAACTGTGTAAAAATTAAAAATAAAAGGTAAAATAAATAAGAAAACATTTTTTTTAACGCGCTCCATCCCGACGAGCTCGAGCGCAGAAGCGAATGCATACGTGAGCAGTGCCCGCATATGAAAACGGTGTTCAAACCACACATGTGAAGTATTGCCGCAATTTTTTAAACGTCGCCTATGGAGATTTTTAAGGGTAAAAGTTTGTCGCCATTCCCCGAGTGAGCGCAACTTTAAAGTGATAAACTGGGTATAAATTTACTCTGCGTAACATTATCTTTCACAATATAAAAATATAAAAAATATAAAAATGGGATAACCTTACAGATGTCTTATTTTTTAATTAAAAAAAGTGAATTTTTGTCCCCAAAAAATTGTGCATGTAAGACCGCTGCTCAAATACAGTGTGAAAAAAAGTATTGCAACGACCGCCATTTTATTTTCTAGGGTGTTAGAAAAAAATGTATAATGTTTGGGGGTTCTTTCTAGCAAAAAAAAACAGTTTTTAATTTGTAAACCAAATCTCAGAAAGATCGAGGCTCGGTCCTTAATTGGTTAATATCACTTAAGTGACGCAGTGCTGTATCGCAAAAAAATGGCCTGGTCATGAAGGGGATAAACCTTCCAGAGCTGAAGGGGTTAAGCATCTAGTAGAAGCCAATATTTGTATATTAGGGGAGTTCCCAGGTACTCTGCATGGTATGCTTCCACTGACATTCTGATACACCTTTACGTAAGAAACAAAGACTCAGGCCTCGTATACCCAACGACCGTTTTCCTCTGCAAAAAAGCTCTGCCACCAAGTTTCATGATGGATTCTGTCAAGGAAAACGGTCGTGTGTACGAGGCCTAACACGTACAGCAGTTGCTTTAGACCTCTTGCACATAATACTCCTGTTTGAGCATCTACTTTTTCAGACTTTTTTTGTATGTATTTGTGCTTATTTACACGCATTTTCGCATATATGCGTTCGCACATTTCGTGGCATTTTCCCGCAAATGCGCGAATATGTACTCTCATGCCCTGTACACACGATCGGAATTTCAATGGGATAAGATTCGATGAAATTTTCCGTCAGAATTCCATTCAAGCTGTCTTGCATACACACTGTCAGACCAAATTCCGACCGTCCGAAACGCGGTGATGTAAAACACTACGATGAGCCGGGAAAAATGAAGTTCAATGCTTCCGAGCATGCGTCGACATGATTCTGAGCATGCGTGTTTTTTTCTCCGTCAGAGTTTCACACAGACGATCGGAATTTCCAATAGGATTTTTTTCCATCGGAAAAAAATAAAACATGTTCTATTTCTAAACTCCGATGGAAAAAAGTCTGATGGGGCCCACACACGGTCGGAATATCTGATGAAAAAATTCCGATCGTGTGTACAAGATATCACGTTCTCATTCTGCACAACATGTAAACGGGCATTTGAACACGTCTGTGCACATTTGCGCGTATTTTAAATTACTGCAGATTTCTCTATATATTTTTTTTATGAAAGAATGCACAGCAAACGTTTACGCACCATAGGCACATTACAATTAATGGACTTTGTTTTAACTCAGTAAAAATAAGCTGTACTGAGTGTGCAAGTACAATAATATGTCGGCCTAAACTTTTGCAGGAAGTTTACACCTCTTGTGCTCTTGCATAACAATAAGAATGGTAACGCAATTTTCCAAGAATTTAAATATAGTATTTTTGGCAACATCTTTTTTTTTTTTTTTTCATATCAAATGATTAATACATGGGTGGGGTGACAGATTAACCAGCAAGTTGTTATTTAACTTGTAATATGACTGATGAAGAACTATGATTATAATTTATAAATGTAAGAACGGAAAGAAGGTGTTGTGTTTCTAATAAAATAATATGTAAAGGCCTTGGCAAAGTATGTGTTAAGTGGCGGTAGGCTTGCCAAGGGCACACCCACCCATACATCATTACTTCCTACTTTAAGTCTGCATTCACAAGGTTTTTCTGGGAGGGTGTTTGCGCATTTTTGGAGCGTTTATATGCACGTTTTTACATTTTTTTTACAGCATTCTTGAGCTTTGAGGTTGTTTTATTGTGAAGGAGGAGGAGCTAATCAACCACTGTAGAAACCCCAAGACACCTGCCAACATCCCAAATCCAATTAAGAAAAAGTGTGATACAAGGTACAAAATATAACAAAGTTTAACTTATAACTTATAATATTTTATACCTTGTATTACTTTTTCACACTCCCCTAACCTGCCTATAAAGTCCACGCTGGGGCAATTTCTTTCTTAATGGTGTTTTTTTTAGCCAGTAGAGAAAACGATTATCTGTTGCATCATTTCTTGCTCTGTATTTCAGCTTTTCCATCAGCTTTTATTCATTTTTTATATTTTTATTATTCATTTATTTTTTTTCAAGGGTAAGGGGGAGTTAAGGTTAGGTTAGGATTAGGGGTTGGGGTTTGGGTTAGGTATTATTATTTTTTTATATCATCTTATTATTTATTTATTGTTAGGGTTATGGTGTTTATACTACTAATAATAATAAATGTAAAATAACTACACAAATAAATAAAACTAATTATTAATAAATTCAATAAATGGATACTATGTCATACTAAATAAATAATTAATTAACCCCTAACCCTTATTTTTTTTAAAAAATAATAATAATCAGAATTATTATTATTAATGTATTTTTTTGTTTGGGTTTAGGTGTTTATTTTATTATTATTATTATTATTATTATTAATTTATTTAATATATTTTTTTTAAGGTTGGGGGTTAATTATATATTATTATATATTATTAATTTATTTTATTTCATGATGGTTTTTAGTTATTTGTGTACTTTATTGATTTTATATTTATTTATTCATATATTATTACAATTTTTTTTTTCATTTGAACAGAAAATTGAGCAAAAACATGCATTAATTTCCATAAATTTCTATGGGAATAAAAACACGCCAAAAACGTCCAAATTTGCCCGATTTGAGCTACAAGAAAAGCTCTAGAATTTTTTGGAGCTTCGCTTTAGAGTGAAGATGTGAACCATCTCCATAGAGAATTTTTTTTTCTCCTCCAGCGTTTAGGAGCTTTGAGCTCCAAAAAATCAACACCCTACCCCAATTTGCTGATAATTTGGCTGCAATGTAGTCCGCACTACGAGGTAATTGTAATTAGGGTTGTCCCGATACCGATACTAGTATCGGTATCAGTGTCAATACCGAGTACTTTCTCCGATGTCTAATCCGATACCTGGACAGTCAGGGGTGATCGTTACAGTGCTGGGGAGTAGAGATGAGCCGAACACCCCCCCGTTCAGTTCGCACCAGAACCTTCGAATGGACCGACCGTTCGCAGGAACATTTAGAACCCCATTGACGTCTATGGGACTCGAACGTTCGAATTCAAAAGTGCTAATTTTAAAGCCTAATATGCAAGTTATTGTCGTAAAACGTCTTTGAGAACCCGGGTCTTGCCCCAGGGAACATGCATTAATGGAAAAAAAGTTTTAAAAATTGTATTTTTTTCTGGAGCAGTGATTTTAATGATGCTGAAATAAAAAATAAAAAAATAAATAAAAATTCCTTTAACCACTTAAGGACCGCCTCCTGCACATATACGTCCGCAGAATGGCACAGCTGGGCACAAGCACGTACCTGTACATCCTCTTTAAGTGCCCGGCCGTGGGTCGTGGGCGAGCACCTGCGACCCGGTCCCGCGATCGGTCCCCGGAGCTGAAGAACAAGGAGGGCTGTGTGTAAACACAGCTTCCCCGTTCTTCACTGTGGCGCTGTCATTGATTGTGTGTTCCCTGATATAGGGAAACACGATTAATGATTTCACACGTCCAGCCCCACCCCCCTACAGTTAGAAACACATATGAGGTCACACTTAACTGAAAAGAAAAATAGCACAGACACAGACAGTACACACACCACGTAGCTTTAGGGGCACACTGCAGAGGACACGGGCAGTACACACTACGTAGCTTTAGGTGCAATCTGCAGAGGACACGGGCAGTACACACACCACGTAGCTTTAGGTGCACACTGCAGAGGACACAGGCAGTACACACCACGTAGCTTTGGGTGCAAACTGCAGAGGACACGGGCAGTAAACACCAAGTAGCTTTAGGTGCAAACTACAGAGGACAAAGGCAGTACACACACCACATAGCTTTATGGTGCACACTGCAGAGGACACAGGCAATACACCACGTGAGAATACTGCAGCTAGCACATTTATCTGCCTGCCAGTAAATTAGGAAGAGCTGATCTAGCTAAACTATACAGTGTATAAATATATATACAACACCTGGGATGCATATATATATCCTCTACACACTGTAACTTTAACTGACTAGCCTGCCTGCCTGCCTGCCTGCTCTATCTACCTACTAAAAATGACACTCTCTCTCTGTCTTCTCTCTTTTAACCACTGCAACACACTACACAAGGCCGACCTGCAGGCGGCCTTTTATAGTGTGGGGCGTGTACTAAACCCCCTGAGCCATAATTGGCCAAAGCCACCCTGGCTTTGGCCAATTATGGCTCTCCGTTTTTTGCAAGCTGTGATTGGCCAAGCATGCGGGTCATAGTGCATGCTTGGCCAATCATCAGACAGCAATGCACTGCGATGCCGCAGTGAATTATGGGCCGTGAAACGCAACTCGAATTTGGCACGAACGGCTCAAAACGTTCGTAATTCGACAATAGATCGAACATACGATGTTCGAGTCGAACATGATTTCAACTCGAATATGAAGCTCATCCCTACTGGGGAGGAGTTACAATCACTGATCACCCCTGCCTGTCTCCCATATCCTCCTCAAGTCCCCCTCTGTGCTCCTCAGTCCCCCTCTGTGCTCCTCAGTCCCCCTCTGTGCTCCTAAGTCCCCTTCCGTGCTCCTCAGTCCCCCTCCTTGCTCCTCTGTTCCCCTCCGGGCTCCTTGGTCCCCCTCCGTGCTCCGGTCCCCCTCTGTGCTCCGGTCCCCCTCCGTGCTCCGGTCCCCGTGCATGCTCCTCGGTCCTTGTCTGTGCTCCTCAGTTCCCCTCCATGCTCCGGTCCCCCTACATGTTCCCCAGTCTCCCTCCATGCTCGGCCCCCCTCTGTGCTCCTCTGTCCCCCTCTGTCCTCGATCCTTCAGGATGGAGAGTGAAGGAAGTAGCTGGTAAATATGTAATTTACCGGCTCACACCTTTTCCGAATGCACAGAGTCACTGATCACTCACTGTCCATTCATAACTAAGCATCATATATCTGAATAAGAATGGAGAGGAGCCTCTGTCTCCTGTCCATTCATCTTCAGTGCAGCTGAGGCTGCTTATAAAGGGATTGTGGAATCTCTATCCTCAGTCTCAAAGAGGAGATGTCAGGGGTCGGTTTATCTCACCTGACTCCTGATATCTTACCAAAGCCTCCCCCCAGCAGGGCTGTTAAAAAAAATTATATATTAAAAAAAGAATTGTAATGAATAAATATTGAAAAGGTTAAATAGTAAAAAATAATAGAAAATAAAATAAAAAACACACTGACACCGTCCGATACTCCCCCCCCCCCAAAAAAAAGAGAGCATTGTAAAAAAAACCACTCCACTCCACTCTTCCTTAACCACTTCAGCCCCGGACCATTTTGTTGCTAAAGGACCAGGCCCCTTTTTGCGATTCGGCACCGTGTCTCTTTAACTGACAATTGCGTGGTCATGCGACGTGTTTCCCAAACAAAATTAACGTCCTTTTTTTACCACAAATAGAGCTTTCTTTTGGTGGTATTTGATCATCACCTCTGTGGTTTTTATTGTTTGCGCTATAAATAAAAAGAGAGCGACAATTTTGAAAAAAATTCAATATTTTTAAAATGTTGCCATAATAAATATCCCCAAAAAATATATAAAAAATATTTTCTTTCTCTCAGTTTAGGCCGATACGTATTCTTCTACATATTTTTGGTAAAAAGCGTTTATTGATTGGGTTGCGCTAAAGTTATAGCATCTACAATAGGGGGTAGTTTTATGGCATTTTTATTAATAATATTTTTTTTTTACTAGTAATGGAGGCGATCAGCGGTTTTTATCATAACTGCGACATTATGGCGGACAGATCGGACACTTTTGACACATTTTTTTGGACCATTGTCATTTTTACAGTAATCAGTGCTATAAAAATGCACTGATTACTGTGAAAATGACACTGACAGTGAAGGGGTTAACCAGTAGGTGGCGCTGTAGGGGTTATGGGCTGTGTGTCACATGACACTGATCTCCGCTCTGAGTACACGGAGCGGAGATCAGTGTCATTGTCACTAGGCAGAGCGGGGAGATGCTTATTTACACAAGCATCTCCCCGCTCTATCTCTCAGTGAGACGATCGCGGTTGTCCCAACCACTGACCCACAACTGGAAGCCATGCCAGCCAACTGCAGCAGAGTGCACCATGCCAGCCACCCACCCACTAACATACAGCAGGGAGCTAGGCCATCCACCTGCAGCAGGGAGCCAGGCCATCCATCTGCAGCAGGGAGCCAAGCCATCCACCTGCAGCAGGGAGCTAGGCCAGCCACCTGCAGCAGGGTGCACTGTGACAGCCACCCACCACCCTGCAGCAGGGTGCCAGCCACCCACACACCCACTGACCCACAGCAGGGAGCCAGGCCAGCCACCCACAGCAGGGTGTACCGTGCCAGCCAGCCACCCACCCACTGATCCACAGCAGGGAGCAAGGCCAGCCACCCACAGCAGGAAGCCAGCCACACACGGTGACCCACCCACAGCAGGGAAGGATGCCAGCCACCCAC
The DNA here is from genome assembly GCF_905171775.1 of Rana temporaria. Classification (NCBI taxonomy): domain Eukaryota; kingdom Metazoa; phylum Chordata; class Amphibia; order Anura; family Ranidae; genus Rana; species Rana temporaria. The sequence continues at coordinate 53,812,760 of NC_053500.1, read as the reverse complement.
GATGACCCACACCAGGGAGCCAGCCAGCCACGGCAGGGTGTCGGCCACAGAGGACGCGGGAGCCAGGCAGCCAGCCACTCCCAGGAGCCAACCAGCCACGATAACCATCCAAAGGAAGAGTGCCTGTCAGCCAGCCACCCGCGGTGGCCCACCCACACCAGGGAGCCAGCCAGCCACAGCACGGTGCCAGACAGCCACCCACAGGAACCAGCCACAGAGGATGTGGGAGTCAGACAGCCACAGAGGATGCAGGAGCCAGCCACAGTACCCATAGTTAAGGTAAGAAGATTACTACACAGCTACCTTCATCTGTGGGGGGACTGCCTTCATCTGTGGAGGGGGGGCTACCTTTATCTGTGGAGGGGGGCTACCTTTATCTGTGGAGGGGGGGCTACCTTTATCTGTGGAGGGGGGCTACCTTTATCTGTGGAGGGGGCTACCTTTATCTGTGGAGGGGGGCTACCTTTATCTGTGGAGGGGGGCTACCTTCATTTGTGGAGGGGGCTACCTTCATCTGTTGAGGCCTTACCACATCTGGTGGCAGGCAGCGTGGCAAGTGACATTCCGTATCTGGTGGCAGGCGACATGGCAAGTGACATGCTCAAAGCTCCCACTGATTCTGCATTATGGTGGGTAGAACTATTTAATTTATTACTACAATGTAATAATAGAAATAATGCGCTGACAAATTGCCCGTGAAAAATCGCTTACCCCCCGCGTGCCAACCCCAACCTCCCCCAATTGGGCCTTGGCACAATTTTCTTCCACTCAGCCGGTCTCCGGTGCCAAAAAGGTTGGGGACCACTGGACTAAAGTACCTGTTTTAACTATTGCTTGTCCAGCTTTATAATCACCTGTCCTTAATTTTCATAAATGAGACCATGCTTTTTTTGCAACCTATATATGTAATTTAACTGACATGAATATACTCCATTAACTAGTGCATCATATGTGCAAGCTACAAAAAAATGGAAATGTTCATAAATATAAGTGCTTGGAACACCCATTTTAACTAGTCAGGTTGCCACATATTTACAATATAATGCACTGGATTTGTCATAGTTGAATAGAAACTGGGCCACTGTTTCGGATATGTCAGATGCCTGAAGCATCTAATTTGTCAAGATTTTACAGTCAATGAATCACAGCCCATTATGCCAGCCATATTAAATGCTTAACCACCTTCCCATTTGTCCAGACAGTAATTACCCCTATTTAATATGTTAGTCATACCAAAGAGCTTGCTCTACATTGACCAGACAGTCACAAAGCGAGAGCTTATCATGTCTACTTTATTAAAGCGGATGTATACCCCGCTTGGTCATTTTAACCTACAGGGGAGCCTATAATAAGGCCTACACACGGTTTTGGAGATATTCACCTTGCATGCAGCCGCTGATGTCAGTGGCGCATGTGCAGCGAAGATACGCCAGAAGGTCCGGTGTATCGTGCTGGAACTTGCTGGAACGGAGGGCTCTCATGCGCATGCACGGATTGATGTCATTGTGTTTTCGGCCACTCACATCGACGGAGCCACGAACCTGGAAGAAACGCAGAGGGAAATATCTTGGTTCCCCCAGGGCTGACTGGGCAGCCCTGTGGGAGCTTCGTTCTAAGGCAGGCATGTCCAAAGTCCGGCCCGCGGGCCAATCGCAGCCCGCGTTCTGGTTTCGAACGGCCCGCCTGGTCATTTTGACATGTATGTCTTTTGTGTCCCCCAACAAATCCCAGGGGGCCACAAAAGAAATACATGCTGGCTGCCTTGGAGGAGGCGGGACAAGCGCTGTGCATACAGGTGTACTTCCTGTTTACACGGCACCTGTGTAAAAGGAAGTCCCGTCTCCTGCGCTGCCATTGGACGACTGTTCTGTCCATCACAGGAGGCAGGACTTTCGATTAAAGAGGCCGCCGATAAAACAGGAAATTCTCCTGTATGTCTGTTGGCACTCGTCCCGCCCCCTCCCTGTCTCCTCCAATGCTGCAGATGAATGAATCAGGCTGCAATGGTGAGTCTGCATTCATGGCAAGGGGGGTGCTGCATTCATGGCAAGGGGGTGCTGCATTCAGGGCAAGGGGTTTCTGCATTCAGGGTAAGGGAGTGCTGCATTCAAGGCAAGGGGAGTGTTGCATTATGAGCAAGGGGGTTTTGCATTCAGAGCAAGGGGGTGTTGCATTCAGGACAAGGGGGTGTTGCATTTATGGCAATTGGGTGCTGCATTCATGGCAAGGGGGTGCTGCATTCATGACAAGGGGGTGCTGCATTCATGTCAAGGGGGTGCTGCATTCAGGGCAAGGGAGGTGCTGTATTCAGGGCAAGGGAGGTGCTGCATTCAGGGCAAGGGAGGTGCTGTATTCAGGGCAAGGGAGGTGCTGCATTCAGGACAACGGTGGTGCTGCATTTATGGCACTTGTGAGTCTGTATTGATGGCCAGTGACCCTTATTTTGATTCACAGTTCTTTATTTAAAATGTAAGATTTTTTAAAGTGAAGGTGCGTGTTAATACGCCGATAAATACGGTATATACAAATAACACGCCTGAGATCATCTCTTCACCACACACATGTAATCCTTCCCTCAGGGTGACATAATAAGCAATGGCTGAGTTAAGAAGCTTAAAGTCATTATATGGCAATCTCCTGATCCAATGTCTCAAAGAGCAAAAAAGCTAGGCAATGGCATAATATTATTTTCAAAATCAGTATTCTTTCCCATCAAATATGCATTTGCCACCCCATCCTCGTTAATTCCCCTAAACCAGGGGTGTCCAAACTTTTTTCATAGAGGGCCAGATTTGATGAAGTGAACATGCGTGAGGGCTGGCTATTTTGCCTGACATCCCTCATACCATTAAAATTCGGTCTAAGTGTGTTTGTCCGAGCACTAATACACTGCCTAACAAGAATTCTCTTGCCTTTGTGGCTGTGTGTGGTGAATAGATGAGCTTGGGCGTGTTATTTGGACATACTGTATACATTTTTTTGTGGCCCCAACGAATCCCAGAGTGCTGCTCAGGACTAAGGATGAGCTTGGGCGTGTTAATTGGATAAACCGTATTTAATCGGCAGATAACACGCACGGGCTTACCATTGCCATGAATGCAACCTCACCATTGCCATGAATGCAGCCTCACCATAGCCATGAATGCAGCCTCACCATAGCCATGAATGCAGCCTCACTATAGCCATGAATGCAGCCTTACCATTGCCATGAATGCAGCCTTACCATTGCCATGAATGCAGCCTTACTATTGCCATGAATGCAGCATCACATGTGCCATAAATGCAGCCTCACATGTGCCATAAATGCAGCCTTACAATTGTCATTGGTGCAGCCTGATTAATGCCCATCAGTAGCCTCGGAGGGCAGAGGGAGGGGGCGGGACGAGTGCCGACATATTACAAACAGGAGAATCTCTTGTTTACTCTTTGGCCTCTTTAATACAAAGTCCCGCCACCTATGATAGACAGAACAGTCGTCCAATGGCATCCAAGGAGACGTGACTTCCAATACAGACGCTGCTGAGTAAACAGGAGACTCTCTTAATGTAATCTGACGGCGCTCGTCCTGCCCCTCCCTGTCCCCTCCAGGGCAGCACCGATAAATACGGTATATATCTTTTGTGGCCCTGGGGGCCACAAACAATATATATACAAATCCCCAGGGGGGCCATATTAAATCAACAGGGGGGCCGCATTTGGCCCGCGGGCCGGACTTTGGACATGCCTGGTTTAGGCCAATATGTATTCTGCTACATATTTTTGGTTAAAAAAATCCCAATAAGCGTATATTGATTGGTTTGCGCAAAAGTTATTGTGTCTACAAGCTATGGGATAGATTTATAGAATTTTTTTTTCTATAAGAAATGGCGGCAATCAGCGTTTTTTAGCAAAAAAATCTGACATTAAATGACACTTTTTGGGGACCAGTGACACTAATACAGTGATCAGTGCTAAAAAAAATGCACTGTCACTGTACTAATGACACCGGCAGGGAAGGGGTTGACCGAAGGGTTAAATGTGTTCCCTGGGAGTTCTTTTTAACTGGGAGGGCGCTGCTCTGATTGGATGAAGACAGAGATCCGTGTTCCTGCTTAGCAGAAACACAAGATCTCCATCTTCTCCTCTTTCAGAACGGTGATCTGCCTTGTTTACATAGGCAGTCCGCCGTTCTGCCTCTCTCTGGAACGATCAAAGGTGGCCAGACCTGCTGATTGGCTCCCCCTCTGTCCAATCAGTGTGTAATCGTGTCTCCGGCAGCGAGCACACCCACTAGAGGCTATTGCACGAAATAACGTACAGGTACGTGATTTCAGACATTAGAGACACTTTGCCGCAGTACATGTACGTTACACGGTCAGCAAGTGGTTAAACGAACAAGCTGAAGTTAGAAGCTGATTGGTGCTGCTATGCATATCAGCACCAGATTCTGAGTGCTCCAGTTTTAGTAAATCTCCCCTTACTATGTCATCCATTTTAAAGACTAGAAGGACCTGTCTTGCGTAACTGACCAGAACTAAGCTGCAGTTCTTATGCCGCGTACACACGATCATTTTTCGGCATGAAAAAAACGATGTTTTTAAAAAATGTCATTCAAAATGATTGTGTGTGGGCTTCACATCATTTTTCGGGTTCTGAAAAACGACAATTTTTTTTTCGGAACATGCTGCATTTTTTAACGACGTTTTAAACGATATAGTTTTTCTTGTTGTAAAAAATGGTTGTGTGTGGGCTAAAACTACGTTAAAAAACCATGCATGCTCAGAAGCAAGTTATGAGACGGGAGCGCTCATTCTGTTAAAACTACCATTTGTAATGGAGTAAGCACATTCATCACGCTGTAACAGAAAAGCGCAAATCGTCTTATACTAACAGGAAATCAGCTAATGCAGCCCCAAGGGTGGCGTCATCCGCATGGAACTTCCCCTTTATAGTGCCGTCGTACGTGTTGTACGTCACCGGGCTTTGCTAGAGCATTTTTTTTAAACGATCGTGTGTAGGCAACGTCGCTTTAATGATGAAGTTGGAAAAAACAATGTTTTTTCTACATGCCGAGAAACATCTTTTTTTTCATGCTGAAAAATGATCGTGTGTACGCGGCATCAGAGAAGAGCTTGCTTTTTCTTGTTCAGCCAGCTAGCTACTGCCCATCACGTCAGCCATATTCACCACTTCAATACTGGGCATTTTTACTCTCCTTCTGTCCAAGACAATTTTCAGTTCTCAGCGCTGTCACACTTTGACAATTGCGTGGTCATGCAACGCTGTACCCATATAAAAATCTGAATAATTCTTTTTCACACTAATGTAGATTTCTTTTGGTGGTATTTAATTACCGCTGGGTTTTTTACTTTTTGCTAAATAAATGAAACAAATAGTTTTGGAAGATAGCCACATTTCTCTTCCTTTCTGTTTTAACCACCTGCCGACCACAAATGGGCGTACCTGTACATCCCCTTTAAGAATGCGTGCGCCCCCGCACTCCCTGTAACCGTGCCCGTGGGAACTGCGGACTCAATGTCCGCCGGTGTCCCGCGATCGGGTCACAGAGAGGCAGAACAGGGGGATGTCCTAAGTAAACAAGGCATCTTCCTGTTCTGCCGAGCGACAGGACACTGATCATCTGCTCCCTCTCATCGGGAGCAGTGATGAGTGTCTTGTCACAGTACGCCCCGCACCCACACAGTTAGAATCACTCCCTAGAAGACACTTAATTACTTCCTAGCCCCCTAGTGGTTAACCCCTTCCCTGCAAGTGTCATTTACACAGTAATCAGTGCATTTTTATAGCACTGATCGCTGTGTAAATGACAATGGACCCAAAATAGCGTTTTGAAATTTTGAAAAAAAATCAATATTTTTTGCTTTTTGCTATAATAAATATCCCCCAAAAATATATAAAAAAAAAAAATTTCCTCAGTTTAGGCCGATACGTATTCTTCTACATATTTTTGGTAAAAAAAATGGCAATAAGCGTTTATTGATTGGTTTGCGCAAAAGTTATAGCGTCTACAAAATAGGGGATAGTTTTATGGCATTTTTATTAATCATTTATTTTTTATTAGTAATGGCGGCAATCAGCGATTTTTATCATGACTGTGACATTATTGCGGACGCATCGGACACTTTTTACACTATTTTGGGACCATTGTCATTTTTACAGCAAACAGTGCTATAAAAATGCAATGATTACTGTAAACAAGTCAATGGCAGTGAAGGGGTTAACCTGTAGGGGGCGCTAAAGGGGTTAAGTGTTCCCTAATGTGTATTTCTTACTGTAGAGGGGCGTGGCTGGGCGTGAGACGTCGCTGATCGTCGTTCCCTATGACAGGGAACAGACGATCAGTGACGGGCTCACTAGGAAGCACGGGGAGAGGTTTGTTTACACGTACCTCTCCCCGTTCTTCAGCTCTGTGACCCGATCGCGGGACAACGGCATCGATCGGGTCCGCGGGTCCTGTGGGCATGGTCATGGAGCACAGGACCGGGTCGCAAGCGCGCCCCCGGCTGGGCTTCTTAAAGCGAACGTACAGGTACGTCCATATGCCCAGCCGTGCCATTCTGCCAACGTATTTAGTCGTGCGGCGGTCCTTAAGCGTCCTTTCAAAAAAGGCCAAGAAAAACAGGAAACACTTCACCAAAACACCACAGTGCATGTAGATGCACCCTACTAGATGTAAGACCACCAATAAAGGATGGTCAAAACACACTCTAAAGCCCTGTACACACTATCGGATATCTGATGGAATCTAATCCGATGGATTTTTTCGTCCGATATTCGATGAAGCTGACTTTCATCAGTCTTGCCTGTAAAGGACCTATGAACTATTTTGCCTACAGAGGACTGCATGACTTGTTACTGAGCTTTAAAGGGTTAATTGTAGAGTGACTTTTTCACTGCTAAATGCTAATTGACGCTCTGTTGTGTATTACCAGTTAACAGCCTCCTGCCAGGTGTATGCTAACGTGATCATCTGTGAGTGTGTATTGTTCTAAAGGTTAATTGAATTCTATTGAGAAAGGAATGTGCCTGGCCAGGTCATGTTAAGTGGATCTCGGTGCCGGAACGTCTAGAGACTAATTGATTCAAGGAGATGTCATTATTTCAAAGTATCTGTGTGAAGGGGGGGCGGAGATTGTCATTGTTCCTGTCACAATTGTAACCACATATAAGCTAAGGGAAATGTCCCATTAAAACAGTGTTGTTTGACCCTTCAACACGCAGCCTCGTCTCGTTCTTGATGGGGGACCCTCTCTCTCTCTGGATCTTGGGGATGGAATGATACCGGTTTTACTTGCATATCGCACTTTGCCAAGGGAAAAGGACATCTCCAACGGCTGATACCCTCTCACTAGCCCGGGTAGCCGTTACATTGCCTACACACCATCAGTCAAAAAAATGGCCGTGTCCAAACGCGGTGACGTCAAACACTACGACGTGCAGAGAAAAATGAAGTTCAATGCTTCCGAGCATGCGCCGACTTGATTCTGAGCATGCGTGGATTTTTGATCGATGAACTTCCAACACAGACGATTCTTTTTTTCCATCGTTTTTTTATCCATAGGAAAATTTTAAAACATGTTCTATTTTTTTTCACCGATGGAAAACAAACCGATGGGGCCCACACACGATCGGTTTGTCCGATTAAAATGGTCCATCGGTTCGTTTTTATCAGACAAACCGATCGTGTGTACAGGGCTTTAGTGTCATCAATGCTAAGACATTCTAGGGTCTCCAAAGATAGAGAAAACCCTCATAGTGTAGTAAGTTTTCTAATTTTATTTATTTTTTCCACTCCCCCTGATGGCATCTGCTGTGACGAAATGCATTGGGAAGCAATGTATACTGCCCTTTGAAAAACAATCTGCGGAGGATCTGATACCTCCTACGGCCTGATTCACACCTATGCAGGTTGCAGTGTGCATATTCCAGGTGCATTTCGCGTTCTTCAATACACATTTTTGATCCATTGAATTCTATGGAACCAAAAAACTGTGCCAGAACAGCGAGCCAAGCATTTGGCTTGTGGTTTTTGTTGCACCCATTGACTTTAATGGGTGAGTTTGACAAGTGCCACATGTCAAACACTGCAAGCCAAGTTAAAATTGCTGCAGCAAAGCAGCAGCGGCATCTGTTGGGGGCAGTAAAACCATGGCTCAAGTACCATTTTTTTACCACCCCCTGGTAATCAGTGTGTTAGAAGCCTAAGCATTGACCAGTATATTTAGAAATACTCTTGGGAGAGGGAGGAGCAGCAATAGGACCACCATAGCTCCCAACTGTCCCTGATTTCGAGGGACTGTCCCTGATTTGGAGCAATGTCCCTCATTCCTCCTCATTTGTCCCTCATTTTGGTCTGATCTATATCGATGTATATAAAATGCACTTTTTACCTATCAAAAAGTGTTTTCCAGCACTAAAAACCTTTCATCTGATTTCTAAATTGCTGCATTGCTCCATACAAAGGAATAGTAGTGGTAAAAAAAAAAAGCACTCATGGGTTTAACCAATCTTGTTTTTTTGTACACTTCTCCTTTAAGGGGGCGTGGCCAGGGGTGTGTCCTATGCCTGCATACTTTTGCCGATAGGCGTCCCTCATTCCCATCTCAAAAAGTTGGTAGGTATGGGACCACACATTTGTGTTGCATGCATATGTGCTGAAAAGGAACATGCCAACAGATCTTTAGAGAAGAGTGATGACTCCTTGGTGTACAGCTTCTCTTTCACTGTTAAATCACAGGTGGAGGGAAATAGGGTGACCAAGCTGTATTGGGCTAATGCATTAAAGAAAAGTGAGGTCACCAGCTTGGCAAGGCTTTCTAAATCTAAAATAAATGTAAGTTCTTGGGCAGGTGACACAGCTACCAAGTATGTCATTCAAATGGGGTTTTACCTGTTTCCCTGGAGTGCAGCATGAGGAATAAAAATGACTACTCCTTTTCTCTGCATACACTCTTGATAATACTGTTCAACTTTGTATATCTTCAATGTCATCCTCCTGGCATTCTGCGTGACAACAGGTCATTTCAATAATGAGAGTCATTTTTTTTCTAGTGTGTGTGTATCATCACTTTGCACTAATTATAGGCACACCCATCTTTAACAAGATGCGCTTTATCAGAACTAATATAAGCCACAACCACTCAGTTGAATCTGAGCAAGACCATAGAGTATATTTTAATGTGTATTGTAGATATTTAAATTACCCACAGCAAAAAGATGGTGATTTTTTTTTTGGGGGGAGGGTGCGGCAAACAACCCCCCCCCCCCCGGTCAGTTGGTTGTTTGATTGTTTTGGGGCACCCTCCACCCTGGCACTTACCCCATTGGTTGCAGACGGGCGGAGCTCCTACAGGCAGTGGCTGGGTTGTGGGGTCCAATGGGTGGGTTGCAGGCTCCTACCAGCGATGGGTTGTGGGATCCTATGGGTGGGTTGCAGGCTCCTATGGGCGGCGGGTTGCAGGCTCCTATGGGCGGCGGGTTGCAGGCTCCTGCGGGCGGCAGGTTGCAGGATTCTATGGGCGCGTTGCGGGCTCCTACTGGTGGCAGGTTACAGGATACTATGGGCGCGTTGAGGGCTCCTACGGGTAGCAGGTTACAGGATACTATGGGGGGGTTGTAGGCTCCTATGGGTAGCTGGTTGCGGGATCCTATGGGGCGGGTTGCAGGGTCCTAGCTCCTATGGGCAGTGGCCTGTGTTCTCTCTGCATCACGGCAGCTTCCGCTGTGTGGCTCCTCCCTCCTCCTTCTAGGTGTCCAATAGGATCGCCTTTCCTTTCAGCCAATTGGGTGACCGGTGTCAAAACCCATTTGCTGATTGGCTGGGAGGGGGATCAGTGTTACAACAGTGAAAATTGATTCACTGTTGTAACACACCTGGGTGGGCTCGGAGCGCACTCTCAGCGACCTGAGCCCACCCTATATTGAAGCCTATTAGAGCCTATGGCTCTAATCGGTGCTTCAAAAATCAGACCCTCCGCATTGGAATCAATGCGCCGGTGTCCTGAAAGCGGCCGGATGCATGGGTAGAGGAGGCGGCGATGGACGGGGAGGGGCAACGCCTGTGCACCCTTAATGGATGGGCCGCCCTTGCTGCCTCCTGTCAGCTTTCACAGCAAACACTAAGGTATGAGATATGCATTCATATGCTGCGTACACACGGTCGGAATTTCTGACAACAAATGTTCGATGTGAGCTTGTTGTCGGAAAATCCGACCATGTGTATGCTTTCTCGGATATTTGCTGTCAGAATTTTTAAAAGCTGGTTCTCAATTTTTTTTAACAACAAAAGTTCTTGTCGGAAATTCCAATCGTCTGTAGCCAATTCCGACGCACAAAAATCCTTTTTCTCGGCTCGTCGTAGTGTTGTACGTGACCGCATTCTTGACGTTCAGAATTTCCGACAACATTTGTGTGGCCGTGTGTATGCAAGACAAGTTTGAGCCAACAATCCGTCGAAAAAAAAATCCACGGTTTTGATATTGGAATGTCCGATCGTGTGTACGTGGCATTACACTGCATCTTCATGTTAAGACGAACAAATATAATTATGCAAATTAGATGTAAAGTATAATAACATATTGTATATCTTACTGCGTGATGCTATCATCTCAATATGGATCAAAATCTCTAAAGGAATGTTTCCAACATCTTGTTGAATCTATGCCATGAAGAATGAAGGCATTTATGATATTATTTATGAAATCTATTTATTTAATCCATATTGAGCACTATAATTGATTGGCTCACACGCACAATCGCACACGATGATTCATGCGATTGTACGTGTGTGCCAGGCCTAAGCAGAAGCAAACAGCCAATCTAATATAGTGCTCAATATGGATTCAATAAATATGCATAGCCATACATATCATAAATAAAGTGTAATAAAGTGATTTGTGCAGTGCAACAGCAGGTACTACTTTTAAGTAGTACCTGCGCCGGTGCCGCGCTCCAGCAGGCTGGCCGCGGCGCTGGGAACTATATCAATCCGGGAGGACGGGGGTTTTCATGCGGGCGGGGGCGGCTTTTTTGCCGCTGCAGACTGAGATTCTCATGGGGCCCCCTTAATGTGGGCCCTCGGCCCGTATGGTCAGTCCGTCCCTGGTTACAGCCTTATTCCAAAATGAATTAAATTTATTATTCTCCTCAAAATTCTACAAAAAATACTCCAAAATGACAACACGAAAGAAGTTTCTTTGAAACCTTTGTAAATGTATTAAAAATAAATAAAACAAAAAATAAATCCCAAGTACATACAGTAAGTATTCACAAACCTTTGCTCAAAATTTAGCTCAGGTTCATCATATTTCCACTGATCTTGCTTGAGATTTTTCTGACAGAGCTCCAGAGTTTATTTGTGGAGAGAGAAGAACCTGTCAGGCCTCGTACACACGGCCGAGGAACTCGACGTGCCAAGCACATCGAGTTCCTCGTCGAGTTCCTTGTTGGACTTGTCGAGAAGCTCGACAGGCTTGCTTTGCGTACACACGTAACAGACAACAATTTGGTCGTTCTCCAGCGCGGTGACGCTCACCACGTATGACGCGACTATAAAGGGGAGGTTTGATTTTGTTGGCGCCACCCTTGGGGCTCCTTTTGCTGATTCCGTGTTTACGCGTGTTAGTAAAAGTTTGGTGAGTGACGATTCGTGCTTTTCAGTCTTTGTGCTTTCAGATTGATCTCTGCCGTTCAGTTTGTACTTGTGGGGGTCGTATCTAGGCAATCGGGACGTGCGGTCAGGTCGTATTGTTTTACATTGCGGTCCTGTCCCCGCGTTTTTCATTGTCAGGTCGTTCTTCATAGGTCTTGCTGTTCTTCACTGCGGTCTGTTTAGTGCAATTCTGATTTGTCGTTCGTTCCTAGCCTTGTAGCCATGTTGCAGGCACCTAGTCGTCGCCGACTTCGTGCTCAGCATCTTATGTGTGTAGGTCTGTTTGTTTATGACCTAGACGATGAGGAGTTCATGAACAGGAGGAGGACGCGTTCATGGACCAAGAATTGGTTGCTCCGTAGGAACCAATTCTCTCACATGCCTTTGCTGCGGGAGCTTCAGGAAAATAATCCTGTTGATTACAGGAATTTCCTGAGGATGTCTGATCCCGTCTTTCAGCACCTGTTGGCTTTGGTGTCCCCCTATATTACCAGGCAGGACACCGTTATGCGGGAAGCCATCAGTGCTGAGCAGAGGCTAGTTGCCACCCTCCGTTATCTGGCAACTGGGAGAAGCCTTCAGGACTTAAAGTTCTCGACGGGCATCTCCCCCCAGGCTCTGGGCCTCATCATTCCTGACACCTGCTCTGCCATCATCCAGGTTCTGCAGGAGGAATATATGAGGGTAAGTTTTCTCCTTTAATCTCACATTTTATGTCTATAATGTATGCTAATGTCTTGTAGTTATCTCCTCCTTCCCTAATTACCATGTTTGGAATATGCTGTGAATGTTCCCTTTGCCCCCATGCATGCTGTAAACTTTATTGATGCCCCTTTTTTGGCCTACATGCATATTTCCCATCACTTACCTCCCCAGCATGCTATCCTGGGCCCCAACCTACCTAGTCTAGTCACTTCCCAATGTATTGTGTTATATCCATTGTAATGTCCCCCCCCCTCCCCTCCAAAATGTGTTGTAAAGTCTATGTTCACCAATATTAAATATATATTTTTATTGATTTTTGGACTCCCAAACTCATCTAGCCCTCCCCTCCCAAATGTGTTGTAAAGTCTATGTTCACCAATATTAAATATATATATTTTTTTATTTTTTGGATCCCAAACTCATCTAGCCCTCCCCTCCCAAATGTGTGGTAAAGTCTATGTTCACCAATATTAAATATATATATTTTTTTATTTTTGGACTCCCAAACTCATCTAGCCCTCCCCTCCCAAATGTGTGGTAAAGTCTATGTTCACCAATATTAAATATATATTTTTTTTTTTTTTTTTGGACTCCCAAACTCATCTAGCCCTCCCCTCCCAAATGTGTAGTAAAGTCTATGTTCACCAATATTAAATATATATATTTTTTGATTTTTGGACTCCCAAACTCATCTAGCCCTCCCCTCCAAAATGTGTTGTAAAGTCTATGTTCACCAATAATCCTAATTATAATTTTTTTTTTGACTCCCAAACTCATCTAGCCCTCCCCCAAACTTGGGCACTGGCCCATCAGAGGGGGTGTTTAATGTGCTAATTGTCTAAATATATTTAGATATAATATGCTAGTTCCCAGAAATGTTATAATGCTTATAATGTCTTTGTCTAATCTGCTTGCAAGGTTATGTGGCTAATTTTTTTATTTTTTCTTCCCCAGCTTCCGTCCACACCACAGGAGTGGCAGTCTGTGGCTTTGGACTTCCAGACCCGTTGGAACTTCCCCAACTGCGGGGGAGCCATCGACGGGAAGCACGTCCGCATCGTGCCTCCACCCCGTTCAGGATCCCAGTTCTTTAATTATAAGGGGTTCAACAGTATTGTGCTGATGGCGGTGGTGTCAGCACAGTACAAATTCCTTTTTGTGGATGTCGGGATGAACGGACGGATATCGGATGGGGGAGCCTTCAGGCAGACGGAGTTTGCGCTTCGCCTTCAGGATGAGGATCTGTCATTGCCACCGGATGACCAGAATGTAGAAAGCCTGCCATTTGTTTTCCTGGCTGATGAAGCGTTTGCCCTGGGACCCCATCTTATGAGGCCATACCCTCAGCGCACCCTCACCCCAGAGAGGAGTGTCTTTAATTTCAGGCTGGGCCGAGCCCGCAGAGTGGTTGAGAACGCCTTCGGCATCATGGCCAGCCGGTTCCGCCTTTTCCTCACCTCTCTCCACATGGCGGAATATAAGTGGAATACAATTATTTTTGCATGCTGCATACTACACAATTTTTTGCGGAGACAATCCCCTAATTATATGGCCCTGGTTGGGCCCGAGGCACAACTTTTGTCTCCAGCAGAAACTTTGCCGGGCCTTGAAGCTGGCCACACAGGACTGCCCCCCCAGAGTGCCCGTGAAGTGCAGGACAAATACATGGACTATTTCATGGGTAGGGGGGCAATACCATCTCAAGGCAATTTGCTGTAATTTTTACTTTAGAAAAAATAAATACAAATATTTTTAAAAAACTTGTTATGTCTTGCTTGTGTTGCTTGTAGTTGTTTACTAAGTGTAACTAAGTGTATTTTCATTATCAACTATCAAACATTTCCCAGGTGACCCCCAAACAAAACACATAGAAAATTATACGTATTTTAAGAAAAACCCAACACACTTTTTTCAGGTTCAAAAGCTCTTTATTTTCTGACATAATTTTTTTTTTTTTGGTTTACCAAATACCCCCAAAAAATGATTTGTTTCTTTTTTCTTTTTTTGATCATACAATATACAAAAATCTTTTTTTTTTTTTTTTTTTTTTCATTTTTTGATCATACAATATACCAAAATCATTTTGTTCTTTTTTTTTTTTCTTTTTTGATCATACAATATACAAAAATCATTTTGTTCTTTTTTTTTTTCTTTTTTGATCATACAATATACAAAAATCATTTTGTTCTTTTTTTTTTTTTTTCTTTTTTGATCATACAATATACAAAAATCATTTTGTTCTTTTTTTTTTTCTTTTTTGATCATACAATATACAAAAATCATTTTGTTCTTTTTTTTTTCTTTTTTGATCATACAATATACAAAAATCATTTTGTTCTTTTTTTTTTTCTTTTTTGATCATACAATATACAAAAATCATTTTGTTCTTTTTTTTTTCTTTTTTGATCATACAATATACAAAAATCATTTTGTTCTTTTTTTTTTTCTTTTTTGATCATACAATATACAAAAATCATTTTGTTCTTTTTTTTTTTTCTTTTTTGATCATACAATATACAAAATTATTTTGTAAAATAATCATCAAAATCTGGTTTTGTTATTTTTTTGTCTTTTTTTGATTAAATAATCATCAAAATCTGGTTTTGTTATTTTTTTTGTCTTTTTTTGATTAAATAATCATCAAAATCTGGTTTTGTTATTTTTTTTGTCTTTTTTTGATTAAATACTCATCAAAATCTGGTTATGTTATTTTTTTGTCTTTTTTTGATTAAATAATCATCAAAATCTGGTTTTGTTATTTTTTTGAATTTTTTTTTATTATTATTAAATACTCTTAAATCAGTGTTTTTTTGGTTTTACAAACTTTTTTGGGCACATTCAGACTCTCCCAAAACATCTATTAACTTTTTCAATTTATTTTCCACCCTCCTTGTTCGTTCTTTTATTTTTCGGTTGGCCAGATGTATCTCCTCCACCTCTTCTCTGCAGGCCCAGATTTCTTGGATCACCATCTGGACAGTATGCCTGTCCAAGTCCAAGCCACCACCTGCTCCTGAAATGTGGGACAAAACCATTTATTAAAATTAGGTAGGCCTACATCTACATTACCTGAAGCTGGGTTAGTTATATGTTACTTTACCTGATGTGGTGGCAGGCTGCGCATCATCACCATCCCTCGGGGGTGTGGCTTGCGTGCTGACTTGGTGCTCCCGTGTCGAAGCTTCATGACGCCCTACGAGAATGAAGAAAATGGAAACAGGATTTTAAGAGCTTATAGGCCTGAAAGAGGAATATGATTCACTTTATACAATTTCTGGGACTATTGATGTTTTGAAAAACCCCTCTGGGCAAAACACAGGATTGTAGGCATTCACAAAGATCATGACATTTCTTGTACCTTTGGTCTACTTTTAAACATGTAAGCCAACCAAGTATACACTGGATCACCTCACCTCTGTGTGAACCCCAAAATGGGTTATTAAAGGGGACAACAATTATGCAAATGAGTCCACATGTGTCACCGACTGCTGAGCAGACTCTCCTTTTACTGTATATATTTTAATTTAACAATAATATAATTTTGTTAATAGCACATCTACATTAATTTCAATATTGATCTCACGATAAATTTAGTGAAATGTCATAATTTTCTTGATTTTATGCACAATATTTTGTCGTATGAGTTGTCGTTCCGAATGTACGTCGACTTTGACGACAAATTATTGGGCAGAAAAACATAATACAGTACAACCTGAAATAAAAAACACATGGCGCGGAACAAATAATAAAAAATATATAAAAAACGTACTTCTTCGAATCACTCTCCTGATCCGCTTCATTTGTTCCGGCTCCCGCTTTTTGAGGTCCGACCACCTTTTTCTGATCTGTTCTTTAGATCTTTTCACCCCAAATTTGCGATGGAGACTCCTCCTCACCTTCTCCATTATTGCGGCCTTGACCTTGTTCGGGTACTTGTATGGCCCATGCCTCCCATCATAGTCCTCTGCTTTGAAGATGAGGACCATCTCCACCATTTCTTCAAAGGTCATGTTGGTGGCCTTAAATCGGATTCTCCTGGTGATCCCTCGTCCCGCCTGGCCTGGCTCCTGTAGTGCTGCCATATTTTTTAGCATGTGCTCCCAACCAAAAAAAAGAATGAAAAGGGGCGGGGAAAGGACTACACCGCGAACGTCAGGGGCGGGGAGACGTGCGTAAAGTCACACATGCGCGTGTATAAAGGGCTACCACGTGAGTAAAAGGGGCGTTCACAGTTTGTGGAAGACGGCGGAGATAACGATCGGGTCAAACACCGGTATGTAACTACATTTTCCATGTTATTATTGATTGAATGATTTTGTGGGCTACATATTATGGTCATAAACTAAGAGATAGCTAGTTCTAAAATTGAAGGTAATGGGCCGCTATAGTGCCGTCGTACGTAACCAACGCTTTGCTTATGCATTTTGATCCAACTACTGTTGTGTGGCCAATCTCGGTTCTCAGGATGTCTTTAGAAAAAATGTCGTTTTAGACATGATGCAAATGGTCGCTTTTATGTCTTGACCAAACTAGATCGGAGTGCTTTTCTATAACGTTTCATACACAAATGAGGAGGAGATCTGGCTTATTAGTTAGACACAACTGGTCATCTGTTTCCTACGAACTGACCCAACATGATCTGCTGCCAATTCCTCCTTGTCGTTTTAGCGACGGAAGATAAGGGGCGGGGGGAAACATCTAATTCTTTAAGCATGGGCGGATGACGTGTGCGGAGTGTATATAAGGCTCGAACACACGTGGCGTCCATAAGACCGGGTTGTGTAAGAAAGACGTTTGAACGACAAGCGTGTAGGTATGCTTCGAACTTGGGACAGCAATGGCATATTCAGGAAAGACAGACATTTAAAGGAGCAATAACCCCAAATTTTTTGGGGCATAAATAGCTTACTTTACATTATATCAGTCTGGATTTCATGTCCTCATTGTCCGTTTTTGCTTTTAAGCAGCTGTAATCCTTTGCATAAATCCACACTTCCTGGTTCTCTGGCTCACTCTTAAATTTCTCATGGGAGCTTCTCACTGTGGTCTAAGCTGTGTGTCTAAAAATCCACAGAAACAATGGTAATAATTTATTGGACAAAAATATGCCCTGGATTTGTTTGTTTTTGTTCTGTGTGTCTCTTTACTTCACAGAAACATTAAATCAGTTTAAAAGCTAAAGTGAAACTAGAGGCACATTATATGTATGCACTTGTATGTCTCTAGACACTGTAAACAGTCATTTCAGCCAAAAAAGATTTATCCATTAGTGACCCTTTAAGGGCTAGCTGGTGAGAAAGAGTAATTAACTTTATAGACTGTGGATTGACAATATTTATTTCTCCTTGGTTTTGGACAGGAAAAGATGAACCAGTTCAACAAACCAGAGTTTTTGGAGATATTTATTGACCGGTGGAGAGAACTTCCAGTTCTGTGGGCCACCAAAGACCCCATATCCCGCAACAAAGACTTGCGGAAAACAGCACTGGAGAGCCTGCTCCCACTTGTGCGGAGACAGGTGGGGTTTGATGTGACGACTGACCAGTTGGAGGTCAAAATTGGGACCTTGAGAGGCACCTACAGGAAGGCACGCAACAGGGTCTTGGCTTCGATGAGGTCTGGAGCTGGAGCAAGGCAGGTATATGTACCAAAGTTGTGGTACTATAGTAAACTGAGCTTCCTGGATGAACACCTGGAGGTAAGGGAGTCACTTTCTAGCCTTACCCCCAGAAGTAACAGAAGGTCCAGCCTTCCCTCCAGCCTTCCCTCCAGCCTTCCCTCCAGCCTTCCCTCCAGCCAACCTGCTGCTCCCTCTGCAGATGAACCCTCTCAGCAGCCTTCCATCCTGGATGAAGATCCGGATTTGCCCAGCTGGAGCCAGGTATAGTACTTTCAATGTGCAAATGTGTGGTGTTTAAATGTTGTTAAAGAGATGTAAATTAAGATGTTAAAGGTCAAAAAAAGGTAGAGATAAAAATGTTATACAGATCATTTGTCAGTATTGGCCAGGAATGATTTTTGTGTGATTCACAAAAAAACATGGGTCACAATGATTGGCTTAGCTAAGTCGTGAATAAAAAATATGCAACAGTCAGGAGCTGAAAATTGAGTCTTATTTTTAAAAAAGAAAGTAAAACTGTACTTTTTTTCCATACACAGGACGAGACCAGCCAGCAGGAGGATCGGGAAAATGCCAGGCAGGAGGAGGGCAGGGTGAGTGGCTTGGAGGAGGCTGCAGGCCCAAGTAACTTGGACGAGGTGGCAGGCCCAAGTGGCTTGAACGAGGTGGCAGGCCCAAGTGGCTTGGACGAGGTAGCTGGGCGAAGTACCAGGTGTCAGGTGCCTCCTCTTCGCCTGCGTCCGAGAAGGCAGGTGAGGGATACGAGGGTGCGTGACGCCTCACTGGCCCTCATTCGGGACGCCCATGCAACCCTTCAGCAGCCTCCCACTGCTCAGGAGGGATTTGAGACTGTGGTTTTGGCAAAAATGGCAGACATGACAGTGGACCAGCGCCTCCTCTTTGAGGGACTCCTCATCACCCTAGCAAATCAGGGGGTGAGGGGTCTTCTCACGGAGGACACTGTCATTTGCAGACATGCCCATCCTCAGACACCAGATAACTCCCAACCTCCTCCACCTTCTTCTTCTCATGCTACTTCTCAACCTCCCCCACCTTCTTCTTCTCCTGCTCCTTCTCAACATTCTTCTTCCTCTTCTTCTCCTGCTCCTTCTCAACATTCTTCTTCCTCTTCTTCTCCTGCTCCTTCTCAACATTCTTCTTCCTCTTCTTCTCCTGCTCCTTCTCAACATTCTTCTTCCTCTTCTTCTCCTGCTCCTTCTCAACATTCTTCTTCCTCTTCTTCTCCTGCTCCTTCTCAACATTCTTCTTCCTCTTCTTCTTCTTCTACTACTCCTACTCCACCTTCTTCTACTGCTCCTCCTCCTTCTACTGCTTCTTCTACTGCTCCACCTCCTTCTACTGCTCCTTCTACTGCTCCACCTCCTTCTACTGCTCCTTCTACTACTCCTCCTCCTTCTACTGCTCCTCCTCCTTCTACTACTACTCCTCCTTCTACTGCTCCTTCTACTGCTCCACCTCCTTCTACTGCTCCACCTCCTTCTACTACTCCTCCTCCTTCTACTGCTCCTCCTCCTTCTACTGCTCCACCTCCTCCTCCTCCACCTCCTCCTCCACCACCTTCGTCTACTCCTCCTCCACCACCTTCGTCTACTCCTCCTCCTGGCATGAGTACTACCCCTGTGGCACCACCTCCAGCCAGGCAGAAGAGGAAGGCTGCTGAGAAGGCTGCAGAGAAGGTCAAAGAGCAGGCTGCAGGGAAGCCACCAAGGAAGGCCTTGAAGAAAACAAGAAAGTGACTCCCTTACTTCCATGTGGTGTACCAGAGTTCAGGCTGCTATAGTACCACAACCTGGTGACATCTGCCTGCCCTGCTCCAGTTTGTGACCTTGGGGAGTCCAAGACCTTGATGCGTTCCTTCCTGAATGAACCTCTCAAGTCCCCATTTTGGCCTCCAACTGCTCACCAGTCACATCAGGCCACACCTGGCTGTGCACAAATGGCAGCAAGCTCTCCAGTGCTGACTTTTGCTTAGTTACTTTATTTTTCGAACCAAAATAAATGGTAAATTTTGATTTTACAGTTCATACTTGTCCTTGTTTTTTTTTGCTTTAAAATTTAGCTTGTGAGAAGGCAGGTTATGTTTAAAATAAAATGGGATATAAGGTGTAATTTGAAAGGGACAGATGAGATAAGACAAAGCAATAAGGTTTCAATGGGGGGAACTTGACATTCCAAAAAATAAGAGGATTTGCATTTTTGCTAAATTAAAAATTAAGGGGAATATTAAGAGCAGGATTTAAAACACAGGACCAAAATAAGGTGACAATTTTTAAAGAAAATATAATTGAGATCAGTAAGAAAAAGGTTACACAAAATTTTACAGAACTCTGTGTGAATATCCTAACAAAAGCAAAAAAGAATATTGCTGTTTTGTGCCCTTACAAAAAATTGTGTAAAGCGCTGCAAATAAACGATGCAATAATGTTGGAAGCGAGACGAATGTGCTATCTCCATTCCAAACGCTACTTTTACCGATGGTGTTCTCCAGTGTCTAAGTTTTTCACAGGTTTCTTAGCATACACACGACCGAGTTTCTCGTTGATAAAACAGCCCGACGAAGAACTCGTCGATCCAAAATCCACTCCCGTCGAGAAAATAGAGAACCTGCTCTCTATTTGCTCGACGAGTTCCTCGGCGGCTCCATCGGGCCGAAAGTGTACACACGACAGAGTTTCTCGACAGAATCCGGCTCTCACCGAGTTTCTCGACAAATTCTGCCGAGAAACTCTGTCGTGTGTACGAGGCCTCAGAAGAACAACCATCTCTGTAGCACTCCACCAATCAGGCCTGTATGGTAGAGTGGCCAGACGGAAGCCACTCCTCAGTAAAAGGCACATGGCGGCCCGCCTAGAATTTGCCAAAAGGAACCTGAAGCACTCTCAGACCATGAGAAACAAAATTCTCTGGTCTGATGAAACAAAGATTAAACTCTTTGGCCTGAATGGCAAGCGTCATGTCTGGAGGAAACCAGGCACCGCGCATCACCTGGCCAATACCATACCTACAGTGAAGCATGATGGTGGCAGCATCATGACTGTGGGAACGTTTTTCAGCGGCAGGAACTGGGAGACTAGTCAGAATCAAAGGAAAGATGATGTAGCAATGTACAGAGACATCCTTGATGAAAACCTGCTTCACAGCGCTCTGGAGCTCAGCCTGGGGTGAAGGTTCAACAGGACAATGACCCTAAGCACACAGCCAAGAGAACTACAGAGTGGCTACGGGACAACTCTGTGAATGACCCAGCCAGAGCCCAGACTTGAACTCGATTGAAGATCTCTGGAGATCCGATAATGGCTTTGCACCGATGCTCCCCATCCAACCTGATGGAGCTTGAGAGGTCCTGCAAAGAAGAATGAGAGAAACTGCCCAAAAATAGGTGTGCCAAGCTTGTAGCATCATACTCAAAAAGACTTGAGACTGTAATTGGGGCTAAAGGTGCTTCAACAAAATATTGAGCAAAGGCTGTAAATACTTCTGTACATGATTATTTTTCCTTTTTGAATTTTAAGAAATTTGCAAAGATTTCAAACTTCTTTCACGTTGTCATTATGGGATATTGTTTGTAGAATTTTGAGGAAAATAATGAATTTAATACATTTGGTAATAAGGCAGTAACATAACACAATGTGGAAAAAGTGAAGCGCTGTGAATATTTTCTGCATGAACCGTACATCACTTGCAAATTTTTATTGTGTCGCACGAGAATTTTCGTAATTTTAGTAAACTCTTAATTTTCAATATGAAACTAGCATGATCATTTGTCCGATAATCTCATCAAGTGTACCAGGCATTAGGCTCGGCTCACACTGCCGGGATCTTGTGATCCGACTTGTGAGACTCCAAGTTGGGTGACATGTGAAATCCCATGTTACGCCTCGTACACACGGTACGATTGTTGGAAGGGGATTGTCTGACAGACTGTTGTCCTAAATTCTTACCGTTGGTACGCTCCTTCAGATAATTGTTCTCCAATTTTCAGCCAACAATGATGACAGGCTAGTAAATTGGATGACAGGCTAGTAAATTTTTGTCGGACAACGGTTTGATGTCAGATTTTCATATGGTCAGTACATAAATTCGTCACACAAAAGTCAAAAGTACAAACACGCATGATCGGAATTAATGCTCATTAAACTCATGAAATTAGCAGAAGGGCCCAAAGGGTGGCGCTCAAGAGCTGAAATTCCTCATAGTATGTCACTACGTTTGTGTTTGTGGCACGACAATTGTGTACCATTAGTATGCAAGACAAGATCCTGGCACACGCCCTTTTGACAAAAATAAGATGCTCGTATGGCCACCAATCGAACCGTGTATATGAGGCTTTAGTCAATGAGTGCTGTTTTAATTAGCACTACTGAAGTCGCTTTGACTTTAGAAAAAGTTCCTGTACTACTTCAAAGCGGCTTCTCTCAGACTTATGCCTCAAAGTAGTGCTCAATTGGCCAAGAAGTCTCCTGGCAAAGTCTCACCGTAAGTCGTGTGACTTTCAGGTCACAGCAGTGTGAACCGAGCCTTTCAGTTCTATTTCTTTATATATATTTGAGAGATTGTTGTTGCTTCCTGTTTGACGACTTTCTTGTACAGAATTTCTTTTTAGGTAGCTGTAAATAAAATTATTATGTTATTTGTTTCTGTGTGCTGGTGTAATTGTGCCCAACTGGGTTAGTGCATCACACAGTGATGTGCCTTATGGAGCTAATGGGTTCTCCAACACGTTATTATGCCGTTAATATTTTGTTCTATTGGTGCTTTTTCCTTTCAAGACAGGCATTATCTTGAAATAGAAATTAAAGTATATACACTATATTACCAAAAGTATTGGGACACCTGCCTTTACATGAACTTTAATGGCATCCTAGTCTTAGTCTGTAGGGTTCATTATTGAGTTGGTCCATCCTTTGCAGCTATACCAGCTTTAGCTCTTCTGGGAAGGCTGCCCACAATGTTTAGGAGTGTGTCTACGGGAATGCTTGATCATTCTTCCAGAAGCGCATTTGTGAGGACAGGCACTGATGTTGAAGGCCTGGCTCGCAGTCTCCACTCTAATTCATCCCAAAGGTGTTCTATCGGGTAGAGGTTGGGACTCTGTGTAGGCCAGTCAAGTTCCTCCACCCCAAACTCGCTCATCCATGTCTTTATGGACCTTGCTTTGTGCACTGGTGCACAGTCATGTTGGAACAGGAAGGGGCCGTCCCCAAACTGTTCCTACAAAGTTTGGAGCATGAAGTTGTCCAAAATGTCTTGGTATGCTGACTCCTTAACCACTATTAAATCACAATGTTTTTGCTAGAAAATTAATCAGAACCCCCAAACATTATATATTTTTTTAAGCAGACACCCTACGGAATAAAATGGCGGTCATTGCAACTTTTTTCCTCGCATTTGCGCAATAATTTTTCAAACGCCTTTTTTGGTAAAAAAAAAAGGTTTCATGAATAAAAAAATAACAAAACAGTAAAGTTAGCCCAATTTTTTTGTTTAATGTGAAAGATAATGTTACGCCGAGTAAATAGATACCTAACATGTCACGCTTTAAAATTGCGCACACTCATGGAATGGCACCAAACTTCGGTACTTAAAAATCTCCATAGGCGACGCTTTAATGTTTTTTACTGGTTACTATTTTCGAGTTACAGAGGAGGTCTAGTGCTAGAATTGTTGCACACGCTCTAACGCACGCAGCATTTACATATGTGGGTGGGACTTACATGCGTGTTTGCTTCTGAGAGCAAGCTACCGAGGACAGGGGCATTTAAAAAAAATGTAATTTAATTTTACTTAATTTTTTTTATTGTTACACTTTTTTTACATTTTTTTTTTCACTTTTATTTACTTTGTTTACTTCCGGGTACCCGGGCGTGACATCACAAGGTAGCCCCCGGCCCTCCGACTGGTCACCAGTCATCTCTATCGTCGTGAGCTAGCGCCGGCCGATTCGTTCTTTGGGCACCGGATGACGGCGGGAGGGGAAGACATCCCCCCCGCTGCCTATAAGAACGATCAAGTGGTGGAACTGCCGCTATGATCATTCTTATCGTGCACAGAATCGCCGGCAGGAGACGGTGATATCTGAATGATGCCTGTAGCTGCAGGCATCATTCAGATATCACTGCACAAAGTCGAGGACGTCATATGACGTCCTTGGGGGACAAGTGGTTAAAGAGTTTTCCCTTTACTGGAACTAAGAGGCAAAGCCCAACCCCTGCAAAACAACCCCACACTATAATCCCCCCTCCACCAAATGATTTGGACCAGTGCACAAAGCAAGGTTCATAAAGACATGGATGAGCAAGTTTGGGGGAAGGAACTTGACTAAGAGCCAGGCCTTCTTGTCTATATAAGTGCTTGACCTCACATATTCGCTTCTGGAAGAATGATCAGACATTCCCATAGACACTCCTAAACATTGTGGACAGCCTTACCAGCAGAGTTGAAGCTGTTATAGCTGCAAAGGGTGGGCCAACTTAATATTGAATCCTACAGACTAAGACCCCTTTCACACTGAGGAGTTTTTCAGGCGGTACATCGCTAAAAATAGCACCTAAATACCGCCTGAAAAACTCCTGCCCAGCCTTCTCAATGTGAAAGCCTGAGGGCTTTCACATTGAGGCGATGCGCTGGCAGGAACGAAAAAAATCTCCTGCAAGTAGCATCCTTGGAGCGGAGAGAGGAGCGGTATGCATACCGCTCCTTCCCATTTAAAACAATGGTAAACCACGGTAATACCGCCCGCAATGTGCCTCTGCAGAGGCGCATTGCGGGCGGTATTAACCGTTTATCGGCCGCTAGCGGGGGTTAATACCGCACCACTAACGGCCGAATCGCGCGGCAATTACGACGGTATAGCGCCGCTATTTTTAGCAGCGCTATACCGCCACCGTGGCTCCCGTCCCAGTGTGAAAGGGGACTAAGACTGGGATGTCATTAAAATTCATGTGCAAGTAAAGGCATGCGTCTTTTGGTAATATAATAATAATAATAATACTTTTGGTAATATAGTATATTTCACGCATCCCTTGCACAAGGAATAAGAATTAACTACCATGTATATGTAATATACTGTTCATGTAATTACATTTAAACACTGCTGTTTTCAAATTGTATTTTATTTGTAATTCCTCCTAGAAATGGTAGCTACAGACCTCGATCAGAATGTTGCCCACGATCATGTGGACTTAAGATATGAGCATTCTTGGCTTCACCGGCACTGCACTTCTACCGCGACTCGCCATAAGAGGGCACGAGGATCTGGTCGACTTTTCTCTGGACTTATGGCAATGAATGTGGTGTTCCTCGGTGCTGCCTTTTTGAGCAGCGTGGTTCTCAGTTCCATGCCTCCCCAGGACTCAAATATCTACTTGTCAGTGTTGATGTTCTTCAGCTCAATATGGATACTCTTCTATCTGCTGAGAACACGCAGGAAACAATTTTCTGCCATACTTCTGGATCACCATGCTGGAGCACTGTATCTAAGAGGTCAGTACACTGTACAGTGCCTTGTAAAAGTATTCATACCCCTTGAAATTTTCATGTCATGTTACAACCAAAAACGTAAATATATTTTATTGGGATTTTAGGTGATAGATCCACACAAAGTGCCACATAATTGTGAAGTGGAAGGAAAATGATAAATGTTTTTTTGTTATTTTTTACAAATAGATATGTGAAAAGTGTGGGGTGCATTTGTATTCAGCCCCCCTGAGTCAATACTTTGTAGAACCTCCTTTCACTTCAATTACAGCTGCAAGTCTTTTTGGGGATGTCTCTACCAGCTTTACACCTCTAGAGAGTGATATTTTTACCCATTCTTCTTTGCAAAATATCTCAAGCTCTGTCAGATTGGATGGAGAGCGTCTGCGTAGTTTAAGGGACTGTCTCATTTGATACAAATTGAATTGATGGTTCAGGTGGACATGGTTGGAGACATGACTCTACTAGTGTCATTGCTACTTAAACCATAAAACCCCCAATCCACTTAACCCCTAGATTAACCATGCAACACCTTCTGGCTTAAATGGCCACTAAAGGCCCCTTTATTAAATACCAAAAGGTAAACTATAAAAATAACTTTTATAAAAGGGGAAGAAACAATATCAAGCAAGTGGACATTGATGGTCAGACTTTCAGGCCAAGGAAGTATGGTTTTGTAAAAAAATATATAATTTAATAGCATATAAATAAATTAAACAAGATATACAGAAAATAAAATTAAATACAAAAAAATTATTATCACAAATTGATCAACAGCAAGTGACCACTGTACATTCCTCGGAAGTCGCCAACGCACGTTTCGCCGTGGGGCTTCTTCAGGGCGAGGATGAGGAATATAAATTTAGCAGAGAGATAGAGACTTATATGACTGATGGTCCTCTGGCGGATGCATCCACGGGGCATATAAGACACAGGTGGAGACAAACAGGTCGAGAAATAAGCTTGGGTAAAGGCTTTCACATATCAAGAATCTATTTCTATGAGGTCCTGGACAAACTGGGACAGCAGGTGGCAGCAAAGCAGCAATGTAAGGGAGCTTTCACAAAGGAACCCTTCCTTAGCAGCATTTGCATAGGGCATTAGTAAAAGCCATATAGCTGATTGCAGCAATGCGTCTGTGTCCCAGGGTGTACACACGGTAACACGGAGTGTGTACTTCCGAGGAATGTACAGTGGTCACTTGCTGTTGATCAATTTGTGATAATAATTTTTTTGTATTTAATTTTATTTTCTGTATATCTTGTTTAATTTATTTATATGCTATTAAATTATATATTATTTTTTTACAAAACCATACTTCCTTGGCCTGAAAGTCTGACCATCAATGTCCACTTGCTTGATATTGTTTCTTCCCTAATATAATTACAGATGTGGCCCATGTGAGTGCTATCCTTGTGTTTCCACTTTAACCTTTCTTCCCCCCCCCGTGTCTTCCTTCCCCCCTCCCCTTCTCTCTTTTTTCCTCTTTTCTCATTTTTTTCTTCTTTTTTCTTTCTTCCTACTCTTCCTCTTGGTCCTAAAAACCCCCCCCCCCCTTTTTTAAACCTAACTTTTATAAAATAACCACTTTATAAATATATATATATATATATCTTTATAATAAATTTATATATATTTAACAATAATAAAATAATTTAACCCAAACAAAACAATTATTCACAACTGCTTTATACGAGGTTCCTGAGAGAAGGAAAAAGAAAAATGCTAGGTAATCGGCTGTCCTCCATCAGAAAGTATCCTGGCCTCTAGCCGTGCTCCCATCAGCTCTGAGACAATGACTTCCTCCTTCATTTCACTCTTCAGCAGGATTGACTATAGCCCCCACCTAACCATGTTTTTTTTGCAGTGGCTTCCTCTATGGTATCCTCCCATGAAATCCATTCTTGTTTAGTGTTTTACGTATGGTAGATTCACTAACAGAGATGTTAGCATATGCCAGAGACTTTTGTAAGTCTTTAGCTGACACTCTTGGATTCTTCTTCACCTCATTGAGCAGTCTGCGCTGTGCTCTTGCTGTCATCTTTACAGGACGGACACTCCTAGGGAGAGCAGCAGCAGTGCTGAACTTTCTCCATTTATAGACAATTTTTCTTACCGTGGACTGATGAACAGCAAGGCTTTTGGAGATATTTTATAACCCTTTCCAGCTTTATGCAACTCAACAATTCTTAATCGTAGGTCTTCTGAGAGCTCTTTTGTGCGGGGCATCATTCACATCAGGCAATGCTTCTTGTGAAAAGCAAACCCAGAACTGGTGTGTGTGTTTTTATAGGGCAGGGCAGCTGTTGATTACAACACCTCCAATCTCATCTCATTGATTGGACTGAAGTTGGCTGACACCTCACTCCAATTAGCCCTTGGAGATGTCATTAGTCTAGGGGTTCACATACTTTTTCTACCTACACTGTGAATGTTTACATTTTTTGTGTGTTATTAGTTTAAGCAGACTGTGATTGTCTATCGTTGTGACTTAGATGAAGATCAGATCACATTTTATGACCAATTTGTGCAGAAATCCATATCATTCCAAAAGGGTTCACATACTTTTTATTGCAACTGTACTTCCTTAGATACCAGTCTTTGCCAACAGTATGATTACTTGCTGCATTGGCAGAATTCATTGACAGCCTAAAAGCAAAGGCTTTTCTGGCCATTCTACTCTTCTGGGTCACAGCTGTTCCAGGCTCTGGAAAGATCCCAACCATATTGTCGGAATCCCCCTAGATGCCTGATCAGCAGCTGGTTCAGCTGGAGCCAGCTGCTTCCGCCCCCTCCTCAGCCTGGTGCTTCAGTGAGCAATAGATGGGCAGAGTGGAGAGCAGTGACTGACAGTCACAGCTCTCTGCTCCGAGCTGACTGAGAACTAAATGATCAATGGTCATGTGATCGCTCAGTTCTCGGGCTTAGAGCCAGTGGAGGATAGCTGCAGCATTAGACCAATGCTACACCATGGAGGTGAGTCTGTATGTTTTTTATTCAAATCCATACTTCTTCTTTAACCACTTCAGCTCCCGAAGATTTTACCGCCCTTCACGACCAGGCCATTTTTTGCAATTCGGCACTGCGTTACTTTGACTGGCAATTGCGCAGTCATGCAACGCTGTAACCAAATTAAATATATATATTTTTTCCACAAAGTCATGACTAATCTTAGAGGGTTGGAGCAAAATGCCTTGGAAGCTTGGCCTGAGGTTGCCACTCTTACACCAATTCTTTAGACTGCATGAACTTGCGGTTACAGGGATTCCCCCTCTTTTTTTCCGAGTCACTGTACTAATGACACCGGCTGGGAGGGTGTTAACTTCTAGGGCAATCAAGAAGTTAAATATGTGCCTACTATGTGCTTTGCAGGAATGAGAAACAAAGAGGTCGTTCCCTGTGTACAGAGCTCTGTGTTGAATATCAGCACAGAGCTCTGTGTTGTGAATGTACACAGCCTATAAGCATGATCTAGCCATGAATCATTGGCTGGGACTTGCTGGCAGGCTCCTGTTGTGTATAATGCCAGCAGGGGGCATGCATGCGCGCCCCCTAAACCCTGAAGTAGGCATTGACGTACAGGTACGTAGCTTTACCTTCAGTACAATGTGGGCAGGCAGTCCCCGCAAGTGGTTAAAGAAATATAAAGCAAAAAGCACAGAAATTATTGATTATCTGGTCTGTGGAATAGATCTATGCAAAGCAACTGCCGCTGCTGAAAAACATTATGATGCAGAGCAACTGTGCAGTGCACTTGGAAAGCTAGAAAAAGCTAATGAAAGCTATATGAGGCTGTCTGGAAAATATACTTTTTTCTTTTAAGTATCAATACAGAGTATTTAGTAGAAAGTTTATCGCTCTCAACCAAAAAATCTGGAGGAGCAGAGAAAAATTAAGTTCAATGATTCTGAGCATGCGTGTTTTTTTGCGCGTATTGCATACAGACGATTAGAATTTCCGAGCAGAACTAGTCCCTTTCAATAATACAGTAATACTGACCGACTTGATTCCTACACTGACCTACCTGACCACTGCACTAACCTACCTGATTCCTATACTGACCACTACACTAACCTACCTGATTCCTTCACTGACCACTACACTAACCTACCTGATTCCTACACTGACCACTACACTGACCTACCTGATTGCTTCACTGACCAACCTGATTCCTACACTGACCACTCCACTGACCTACCTGACCATTACACTGACCTACCTGACCTACCTGATTCCTACACTGACCACTCCATTGACCTACCTGATCACTACACTGACCTACCTGATTCCTTCATTGACTACTACACTAACCTACCTGATTCCTACACTGACCACTACACTGACCTACCTGATTTCTACACTGACCACTCCACTGACCTACCTGACCACTACACTGACATACCTGATCACTACACTGACCTACCTTATCCCTACACTGACCTACCTGATTCCTTCACTGACCACTACACTAACCTACCTGATTCTTACACTGACCACTCCTCTGACCTACCTGATCACTACACTGACCTACCTGACCACTACACTGACCTACCTGATTCCTACACTGACCACTACACTGACCTACCTGATTTCTACACTGACCACTCTACTGACCTACCTGACCACTACACTGACCTACCTGATCACTACATTGACCTACCTGACCACTACACTGACCTACCTTATCCCTACACTGACCTACCTGATTCCTTCACTCAGGGCTGGTGCAAGACTATTTTGCACCCTAGGCAAGACCAGCTTCTTGCCCCCCCCCCCTTAAAAAAAAATTAATTCAATAATTTTAGCACCAGAACTCCTGGTGGAGGGATGGAGCCAGGTGGACAGGAGAGAGGGGGGGTTAGCCAGGTAAGGGGATGGAGCCAGGTGGATGGGAGAGGGGGGTGCAGCCAGGTGGACAGGAGGGGTGCAGCTAGGTGGGAGGAGGATTGAGCCAGGTGGACAGGAGGGGGTGCAGCCAGGTGGACAGGAGGGGGGGGTGCAGCCAGGTGGACAGGAGAGGGGGTGCAGCCAGGTGGACAGGAGAGGGGGCGCAGCCAGGTGGACAGGAGAGGGGGTGCAGCCAGGTGGACAGGAGAGGGGGTGCAGCCAGGTGGACAGGAGAGGGGGTGCAGCCAGGTGAACAGGAGAAGGGGTGCAGCCAGGTGGACAGGAGAGGGGGTGCAGCCAGGTGGAGGAATGGAGCCAGGTGGACAAGAGAGGGGGGTGCAGCCAGGTGGAGGGATGGAGCCAGGTGGAGGGAGGCAATAGCCAGGTGGACAGGAGAGGGGGCAGCCAGGTGGAGGGAGGATGGAGCCAGGTGGAGGGATAGAGCCAGGTGGACATAAGGGGGTGTGTAGCCAGGTGGAGGGATGGAGCCAGGTGGACAGGAGGGGGGTGTAGCCAGGTGGAGAGATGGAGCCAGGTGGACAGGAGGGGTGTGTAGCCAGGTGGAGGGATGGAGACAGGTGAACAGGAGGGGTGTGTAGCCAGGTGGAGGGATGGAGACAGGTGAACAGGAGGGGGGTGTAGCCAGGTAGAGGGATGGAGACAGGTGAAGAGGAGGGGGGGTGTAGCCAGGTGGAGGGATGGAGCCAGGTGGACAGGAGGGGGGTGAAGCCAGGTGGAGGGATGGAGCCAGGTGAACAGGAGAGGGGGTGTAGCCAGGTGGAGGGATGGAGCCAGGTGGACAGGAGGGGGGGTGAAGCCAGGTGGAGGGATGGAGCCAGGTGAACAGGAGAGGGGGTGTAGCCAGGTGGAGGGAGGATGGAGCCAGGTAGAGGGATAGAGCCAGGTGGACAGAAGGGGGTGTGTAGCCAGGTGGAGGGATGGAGCCAGGTGAACAGGAGAGGGGTGTAGCCAGGTGGAGGGAGGATGGAGCCAGGTGGACAGAAGAGGGGCGGGTCAGCCATGTAAGGGGATGGAGTCAGGTGGATAGGAGGGGGTGTAGCCAGGTGGGGGGAGTATGGAGCCAGGTGGATAGGGGGTGTAGCCAGGTGGGGGTAGTTGGAGCCAGGTGTATAAGAGGGGGTGTAGCCAGGTGGGGGGAGTATGGAGCCAGGTGGATAGGAGGGGGTGTAGCCAGGTGGGGGGGAGTATGGAGCCAGGTGGAGGGATAGAGCCAGGTGGACATAAGGGGGGTGTGTAACCAGGTGGAGGGATGGAGCCAGGTGGACAGGAGGGGGGTGTAGCCAGGTGGAGGGATGGAGCCAGGTGGACAGGAGGGGGGTGTAGCCAGGTGGAGAGATGGAGCCAGGTGGACAGGAGGGGTGTGTAGCCAGGTGGAGGGATGGAGACAGGTGAACAGGAGGGGGGTGTAGCCAGGTGGAGGGATGGAGACAGGTGAAGAGGAGGGGGGGTGTAGCCAGGTGGAGGGATGGAGCCAGGTGGACAGGAGGGGGGTGAAGCCAGGTGGAGGGATGGAGCCAGGTGAACAGGAGAGGGGGTGTAGCCAGGTTGAGGGATGGAGCCAGGTGGACAGGAGGGGGGGTGAAGCCAGGTGGAGGGATGGAGCCAGGTGAACAGGAGAGGGGGTGTAGCCAGGTGGAGGGAGGATGGAGCCAGGTAGAGGGATAGAGCCAGGTGGACAGAAGGGGGTGTGTAGCCAGGTGGAGGGATGGAGCCAGGTGAACAGGAGAGGGGTGTAGCCAGGTGGAGGGAGGATGGAGCCAGGTGGACAGCCATGTAAGGGGATGGAGTCAGGTGGATAGTAGGGGGTGTAGTCAGGTGGGGGGAGTATGGAGCCAGGTGGATAGGGGGGTGTAGCCAGGTGGGGGTAGTATGGAGCCAGGTGTATAAGAGGGGGTGTAGCCAGGTGGGGGGAGTATGGAGCCAGGTGGATAGGAGGGGGTGTAGCCAGGTGGGGGGAGTATGGAACCAGGTGGAGGGATAGAGCCAGGTGGACATAAGGGGGGTGTGTAGCCAGGTGGAAGGATGGAGCCAGGTGAACAGGAGGGGGTGTAGCCAGGTGGAGAGATGGAGCCAGGTGGACAGGAGGGGTGTGTAGCCAGGTGGAGGGATGGAGACAGGTGAACAGGAGGGGGGTGTAGCCAGGTGGAGGGATGGAGACAGGTGAATAGGAGGGGGGTGTAGCCAGGTGGAGGGATGGAGACAGGTGAAGAGGAGGGGGGGTGTAGCCAGTGGAGGGATGGAGCCAGGTGGACAGGAGGGGGGTGAAGCCAGGTGGAGGGATGGAGCCAGGTGAACAGGAGAGGGGGTGTAGCCAGGTGGAGGGATGGAGCCAGGTGGACAGGAGGGGGGGTGAAGCCAGGTGCAGGGATGGAGCCAGGTGAACAGGAGAGGGGGTGTAGCCAGGTGGAGGGAGGATGGAGCCAGGTAGAGGGATAGAGCCAGGTGGACAGAAGGGGTTGTGTAGCCAGGTGAAGGGATGGAGCCAGCTGAACAGGAGAGGGGTGTAGCCAGGTGGAGGGAGGATGGAGCCAGGTGGACAGAAGAGGGGGGGTCAGCCATGTAAGGGGATGGAGTCAGGTGGATAGGAGGGGGTGTAGCCAGGTGGGGGGAGTATGGAGCCAGGTGGATAGGGGGGTGTAGCCAGGTGGGGGTAGTATGGAGCCAGGTGTATAAGAGGGGGTGTAGCCAGGTGGGGGGAGTATGGAGCCAGGTGGATAGGAGGGGGTGTAGCCAGGTGGGGGGAGTATGGAGCCAGGTGGATAGGAGGGGGTGTAGCCAGGTGGAGAAATTGAGCCAGGTGGATAGGAGGGGGTGGAGCCAGGTGGAGGGAGACACACACACACACCAGTGAAAGGGTCTGACTGGAACTTGGAAGCCTTTATCCCCAGACCACCTGACAAGTTCTTACCTTGGGGCATGCACTTCTTTCCAGCTCCCTCCACATGGCAGCAGCAGCAGTCGATTTGTCTCAAGTCCCAGGATTAGGAGATGGGGTCTCCTACAATCTGTGAGTCACAGCTCACGCACGGGAGATCTCCTCCAGCACGTCCGATCAGCTGATCGTTTGGTTCCACCCCCGGGCTCTGGTGAACGACCGCGGAGAGGCTCGGTAAGCAGGGCGGGCTGCAGGAGCAGCTTTGCTTCCAGGCCAGCTCCTCAAAGACAAGTTGCCCGGTGGCCTCGACCCGGCCAGCGTATGTCCTATGGCCAGTCCATGTGGCTGTCTCTGTGCACACTGCCGCTCGCCCTGCTCCTCCAATGGCTGCACTGCCGCACATCACTCATGGAGGGAGGCGGGGCGGGCGGAGAGCTAACACCCAGGGCTGCTGGAATGGTTGCCCCCGGGCTCTGCCTGCTCCTTCTCTCCGCCAAGCGACTCTGCAGCCAGCCAGATGGAGCCGCTACCCACTACACTCCGCACCGCACCAGCCTCAACCCGCCAGGGGGGAACCAATCCTCTTGGGACCCAGCGGCTGTGGCTGCACCCCTAGGCGGCAGTGCGCTCTAGGCGGCTGCCTATGTTCGCCTAATGGGAGCGCCGGCCCTGCCTTCACTGACCACTACACTAACCTACCTTATTCCTACACTGACCTAACTGATTCCTACACTGACCACTAAACTGACCTACCTGATTCCTTCACTGGCCACTGAACAGGGTAGATCAGTTGACTTTGCTCACCTCTCTATGGCCTCCATGATAATCTATCGGAGAAGGGCTCTCCCCAGCACCAGGTACTGTTCCCGACACCCAGCCGCTCCTCAGCATCCCCTGCTAAGAGCTTCTCCAATAGCCCTTATACGCTCTGCACTGCCCCTACCATCTGCTGTTGTCACACACACACACACGTGCCGCCCGCACCAGAGGGATCATGGGGGACAGGCTGGACTACAGGAGATCCTGGGTGGGGGCAACACAGCACACTTGGGGGGGGGGGGCACAGTAATGATTTTGCGCCCCCCAAATGTTGCACGAGGGCGAGAGTACCAGATGCCTCCCCTCCAAGCCACTGCAATCCGGGGACAAACTGGCTCTGAGGACAGTGTCCTCAATCCAGGGACTGTCACTGGAAACCAGGGATGTCTGGTCAACATATCCTAGACTGTACACTATTAGACTCAAGCTCTGTGCTTACTCATGGGACATTAACCAGTTAGCAACCGCCCTATAGACGAAATACGTCTACAAGGCGGTTGCTTAACTCTGGGAGGGCGTCAATGTACGTCCTCCCAGAATCGCGCTCCCGCGCGCCCTGTGGGGCGCGCACACGGGAGTCTCCGTGACCGCCGGGTCCTCCGGACCCGGCTGATCACGGATCACGGTAAATCGCCGATGATAGCGGCGATTTACCACGTGATCGCTCCGTCCAATGACGGAGCAATCACTAGTAAACAAACCGGCGTCATGTGATGACGCCGGTTCCTCCCTCTCCTCTCTGTACCTAACGGTACAGTGTGAGAGAGGAGAGGGGGGAGAGCGGAAGCAGCAGCAGCTGCTGTGGGCTGGATCTGTGACACATGCAGTCACAGATCCAGCCAGCCATCCATCCCTCCCTGTGCAATACTCTGCAATGCCCCCATACTCTGCAATGCCCCCATACTCTGCAATGCGCCCATACTCTGCAATGCCCCCATACTCTGCAATGCCCCCATACTCTGCAATGCCCCCATACTCTGCAATACCCCCATACTCTGCAATGCCCCCATACTCTGCAATGCCCCCATACTCTGCAATGCCCCCATACTCTGCAATACCCCCATACTCTGCAATACCCCCATACTCTGCAATGCCCCCATACTCTGCAATGCCCCAAAATACTCTGCAATGCCCCAAAATACTCCGCAATGCCCCAAAATACTCCGCAATGCCCGCAATACTCCGCAATGCCCGCAATACTCCGCAATGCCCCGCAATACTCTGCAATGCCCCACAATACCCCGCAATACCCCACAATACTCCGCAATACCCCGCAATACTCCGAAATACCCCGCAATACCCCGCAATACCCCGCAATACTCCGCAATACCCCACAATACCCCGCAATACTCCGCAATACCCCACAATACCCCGCAATACTCCGCAATACCACACAATACTCTACAATACCCCACAATACTCTACAATACCCCACAATACTCCGCAATACCCCACAATACTCCACAATACCCTGCAACGTCGTCTATGGGGATTTTTAAGTAGCAAAGTTTGGCGCCATTCCACAAGCGTGTGCAATTTTGAAGGGTGACATGTTGGGTATCTATTTACTCGGCGTAACTTCATCTTTCACATTTAAGCAAAAGAATGAAGAAAAAATACTAAATTTGCCAAATTTTATAACAGAAACAAAGAAAAATTATTATTTTTTACAGAATTTTCAGTCTTTTTTCTCTTATAGCGCAAAAATTAAAAAACCCAACGGTGATTAAATACCACCAAAAGAAAGCTCTATTTGTGTGAAAAAAAGGACGAAAATTTTATTTGGCTACAGTGTTGTTTGACTGAGTAATAATTGTCATTCAAATTGTGAGAGCACCGAAAGCTGAAAATTGGTCTGGTTATTAAGGGGGTTTACGTGCCCAGTGGTCAAGTGGTTAATCTTTCTAACCAAATCATCTTTTGTTGCCAGCAGTTTAGACATTAATGGCTGTGTGTTGAGTTATTTTGAGGGGACAGCAAATTTACACTGTTATACAAGATGTACACTCACTACTTTACAGTGTAGAAAAGTGTCATTTCTTCAGTGTTGTCACATGAAAAGATAGAATAAAATATTTACAAAAATGTGAGGGGTGTACTAACTTTTATGAGATACCGT
Organism: Rana temporaria; assembly: GCF_905171775.1. NCBI lineage: Eukaryota > Metazoa > Chordata > Amphibia > Anura > Ranidae > Rana > Rana temporaria. The sequence continues at coordinate 53,776,567 of NC_053500.1, read as the reverse complement.
ATATTTAAAATAGTAAATCCAAGATAGATAGCTGTGCTAGGTGTAAAATCAAATCATCCTAATAAAGAGCAAAAGTACCAATACACTATATAAAGTGTATATAAACACATGAAATATCTTATATTATTAAATATAAATTATAAAATATCTATAAAATATAAAAAAAAGAAAAAAAAATTAAAGTTTGAAGTGTGCAGTGTTCTTATAGTCCACAAAGTTCTTCAGTGAATGATAAATCACCCAAGTGTCTCCACCTTTAAAGTAGAACTATAGTCAAAACCTTTTTTTATTATTTTGGATATAGCAAGGGAGGGTCAGATTTTTTTTCACCAATTTTTTTTTTTCTCTCCAATGTATGTGTCCCATTGCAGAGATTTCCCTTCACTTCCTGTCCCATAGTCAAACAGGAAGTGAGAGGAAATCCCTCCATATTTAATTATACACAGCTACTGCACAATTTAACAGAACAAATTAACAAATAGTTCAAATACACGTAAAATAATATCAAATTAAAAACATAAGGCATACATTAAAAATACAACTTAAAAATTACCAATGATGGAATTCAACTCAATATCAATATTTAAAGCGAAGGGTTTATTACAAGTAGTACCCAGTTCACTTACATCACTTGCAATTCTAGAATGCTGTATTGCCAACACCTATTGGCACCTATTGGCAATGCGACCAAACTAAACATCATGTACCAATTTTTGTTTTTCTGCAGCCTCTCTCGCTCTGTTTGGGATCTGCAGTCTCCTCCTAGCTGTATTCAAAATTGGATATGATGCATCGCTAATGACATGTAAGTTACCAATGGATATCGCCTTCTCCGCCATGGAAATCATCTTCATTACCGTACAGGTAATTGGATATTAGAATATTAATAAATGCTGGGTACACTAGACATCTATTTTATTATTATAAATTAAATGATAATAAAGTATTATTATTATTATATTATATTATATAGTACTTGCTGTTGTTAAAGAGATTTTGGATTAATCTTCCCATGTGGGGACACAAAGCTCAAATTAAAACCTGACAGTGATATTAACTCCTCACCGCTTTCTCCAAATCAAACCAAACTAAAAATATGTTTTGTCTGTAGTTGGCCTTAAGGCTACACTCACACTCGAGCGAGTGAAATTAAGTGTTTTTCACCTGTTTTTTTTTTTAATGTGTTTTTTTTGTGTTTTCATACAGCAGTTTCAGGCATTTTTGAGCCAATAGAGAAAACCATCATTTTTTTAGCTTTTCCATCAGCTATTATTTCTTTTTTTATTAATATTGTTAATTTATTATTATTTCTTTTTTTGTTAGGGTAAGGGGTTAGAGTTAAGGTTTGGTAAAAATTAGGATTAGGGTTGAGGTTAAAATTAGGGGTTAGGGATTAATATTTTATTTCTTGTCTTATCATTATTATTTATTTATTTATTGTTAGGGTGTTAATAATAATAACAATAATAATAATAATAATAATAATAATAATAATAATAATAATAATAATAAACAATAATAATAAATGAATAAATACATTTAAAATAAATACACAAATAAAAAAAAATAATCATGAATAAATAATAACCAAATACAGTAAATTAATACTATGTAATAAACAAATAAATAAATAAATAACCCCTAAACGTAACCCCCTATACCTTAAAAAATATGAAGTAAAATAATAATAATAATAATAATAAAAAAAAATGCCCTAACACAACATAAATAAAAAAAATAATAATTATTATTATTATTCTTAATAAAAAAAATATTATTTGTATACATTTTGCTTGTTTGGGTGTATGCTATTATTATTATTATTATTATTATTATTATTATTATTAAAAATAATAATAATAATAATAATAATAATTTACTTAATATTATTTAAAGGTTAGGTGTTCATTATTTTTTTTTTTATTAAATTATTGATTTATTTTATATATTTATGACAATTTTTTTTATTTGTGTATTTATTTTGCATTTATTTATTCATTTATTATTTAAAAAAATCTAATTTGTATTATTATTATTATTATTATTATTATTATTATTATTATTATTATTATTAATATTATTATTATTATTCATTTATTGTTATTTCTTTTTTTGTTAGGGTAAGGGGTTAGGTAAGGGGTAACAGGTTTAGTTAAAGTTAAGGGTTGGGGTTGGGATTAGGGGTTAGGGGTTAATATTTTATTTATTTCATTATTATTATTATTATTATTATTATTATTATTATTATTATTATTAATTAAAAAAATATTGTGAGGATTAGGGTATTAATAATAATAATACAACTAATAATAATAATAATAATAATTACAATAATAATAATAATAATAATAATAATAATAACAATAATAATTATAATAATAAGAAGAATAATAAATACATGTAAAAAAAATACACAAATAAATAAAAATAATCATGAATAAACAATAAATAAATACCCTTAACCCTTAACCCCCTAACTTAACCCCCTAACCCTTAAAAAATTACATAAAAATATAATAATAGTTATAATAATTATAATAATAATAATTAAAATAATAATAATTAAAATAATAATAATAAATACCCTAACACAACACAGATGAATTAATTATTATAATAATAATAATAATAATAATAATAATAATAATAATAATAATACTTATTATTATTCTTAATAAAAAAATATTATACATTTTTCTTGTTTGGGTGTATGTTATTATTATTTTATTATTATTATTTGCTTAATATTATTTAAAGGTTGGGTGTTCATTATTTTTTATTTATTATTATATTATTTATTTATTTTATTTATTTACGCTATTTGTGTATTTATTTTACATTTATTTATTCATATATTAATTCAATTTTTTCCCATTTATATTATTATTATTCCTGTATTATTATTTATTTTTTGTTAGGGTAAGGGGTTTAAAGTTAGGATTAGGGTTGGGGTTAGGATTTATTATTTTATTTCTTGTCTTATTATCATTATTATTATTATGTATTTATTGTTAGGGTTAGGGTATTGATAATAATACATTTACTACTACTACTAATAATAATATTAATAAATTAATAAATAAATATAAAATAAAACCACAAATAAATAATAAAAAATACAGTAAACTTAACTCCTAAACCATAAAATAATAAAATATAATAAAATTATAATAATAATATAATAATACATACCCTAACACAATATAAATAAATACATTTATAGTAATAATTCTTCTTCTTCTTCTTCTTAATAAAAAAATATTATTATTATACATTAATCTTGTTTGGGTGTATGTTATTATTATTATTATTATTATTATTATTATTATTATTATTATGATTATTAATCATAATAATAATCATAATAATACATTACTTTGTTTATATAAAGAATATATAAAAATATATAAAAAATATATATATTACCTAATATTATTTAATGGTGGGGTGTTGATTATTATTTATTTATTTATTTATTTATTTATTATTACATTATTAATTTCTTTAATATATTTATGGCATTTTTTTTATTTGTGTTTTTATTTTGCATTTATTTATTCATATATTATTTAAAAAAAATCCCATTTGTATTATTATTATTATTATTATTATTATTATTATTATTATTCATTTATTATTATTTTTTTGTTAGGGTAAGGGGTTAGAGTTAAGGTTTGGTTAAAGTTAGGATTAGGGTTGGGGTTAGGAATAGGGGTTAATATTTTACGTTTTGGAGCTTCAAGCTACAAAACGCTAAGGTGTGAATGGGGCCTTACTGTAGAGTACATTATAGAACCAAAACCGTAAATTTGGCAAGATGTAATTGAATGGGTATAAAGTAATAGCTGCAGGCCATCTTTGCAGAAGTTGGCCAGGCTCATGCAGATAGGGTTGCCACCTTTTCTTTAGGCCGAACCCGAACACTTTAGCAGCCTGAGACACCTTTGGAGAGTAGTAATGTGGTGTGCATAGCGTGCTGAAGCGAACAGTGGGTGTGGCCAAGTTTTCAATTGCCGACATCATCACCCTGCCCCCCCAGTGATGCCGTACCTGCCTCCAGACAGCGGCCTGCAGCTCCCAGATGGCAACAGATTTGTGGGTGACTATCTTCATTACTTAGGGAGCCACTGCCCGGTTTGAATATTATGTCTGGGTTTCAGTCCACCTGAAACCCGGACACATGATTCAAAGCCCAAACTTTCTGGGTGACAGGTGGCCACCCTACATGTAGCATCAATATATTTAATAATTATTGCAGGCGGTAGCAATGGATATGTACTGAGGGCCAGATTCACGTAGAAGTGCGGCGGCGTAACGTATCTGATTCACAAAGCACTTGCAATGAAATGAAAACCTACGCCGGCGGCCTCCAGCGCAAGCCTGCGTAACTCAAAGGGGCGTGTGTCATTTAAATTAGGCGCGCTCCCGCGCCAGACCTACTGCGCATGCTTCCTTTTGAATTACCCGCCGTGCTTTGCGCGAAGTGACGTAATTTTTTCGAACGGCGACGTGCGTAGCGTATTTTCGTATTCCCGGACGTCTTACGCAAACGACGTGAATTTTTACATTTCGACGCGGGAACGACGGCCATACTTTATACAGCACATACGTGTGCTGTGTAAAGTTAGGGCACCCAAAACGACGACTAACTTTGCGACGGGAAACTAGAGTAGCAGCGACATAGCGAACGCAAAAAAACGTTGTGGATCGCCGTAACTCCTAATTTGCATACCCGACGCTGGTTTACGACGCAAACTCCCCCCAGCGGCGACGGCGGTATTGCATCTAAAGATCCGACAGTGTAAAACAATTACACCTGTCAGATCTTATGGCTATCTATGCGTAACTGATTCTATGAATCAGTCGCATAGATACTCTGAGAGATACGACGGAGTATCTGAGATACTCCGTCGTATCTCTTTTGTGAATCTGGGCCATAGTCACAAAAGTATGCAGTGCATGTTGTTTGTATAGTGAAATGGAACATACCAATTTTATTTATTTGGGCAAACAAGACGGTGGGAGGCACTACTCTGGGGTGGGTAAAGTCTAAGGAACTCATTTAATTAGACAATATAACAGATTTTTTGATAAATTAAGACCAATAAAAACACTTGTTAATCTGGAATACGTGATAATCAGATGATATGCTTTCCTTGCAGACATGTTTTTTGTGGTTTTCAAGCCAGGACTGTGTGCAGGTGCAAAATAATATAACTAGGTGAGTAAGAAGAGAGGCAAATTGTAATACTAATGGAGAAAAGAAAACCAGATATTTTCAGATCAATTCATTGTGGAAAATGAAAACCAAAGCTGTTTTATATTCTCTGTAAATGGTACTATTTGCATGATAATGTGGTGTAGGTTAGACATATGCACTGCCAAAAAATGTGTTTGTTTCATTCCTATTTTTTTCCGTTTTTTAGGGTCATTCATTATGATCAAAATTCTTAAATTTGTCAATTCGAATATACGTAAATTCGTAAATTCAAAAATCCGAAAATTTGTAAACTCAAAATTTCAGAAATTCGAAAATCTGAAAATTCTAAAATGAGAAAGAAAATCTGAAAATGTTAAATAATTACAATCTAACTAACTAATAATAACTAACTATTAAATTATAGGTATTGGAATTTCCTTTCAGATTTGGCTGTTAGTGAACATAACGAATACAAATTTATCCGAAGTTAAGAATTATCCGAAATAACAAATGCTGCATCTAAACAAATGGAACGGAATTAATTAATAAAAATAAAACATTTTTATTATTATTGTTATTTATTATTATTAATTTGTTACGTTCCATTTGTTTAGATACGGCATTCATTATTTCTGATAATTTGTAACCTCGGATAAATTCGTATTAGTTACATTCACTAATAGCCAAATTTGAAAGAAAATTCCAATACCTACAATGTAATAGTTAGTAATAGTTAAATTATTATTAGCTAGTTATTATTTCTGATTTTAGAATTTTGGGGTTTTTGAATTTTTGGATTTTCGGTCTTTAAAATGTTTGTTATATTCTAATTTTAGATTTTCTCATTTCCAAATTTCTGAAATTTTGGATTTTCGAATATAGAATTTCCGAAATTTTGGATTTTCGAATATAGAATTTCCAGAATTTAGAATTTCCAGATTTTCAAATAGTCGAATTTTCATTATAACGAATTTACAAATTTTTGAATATTCTGAAAAACTTGTTAAACGAGTGCACATGCCCGGTGCACATGCCAGCGACCGCAATGTCCTCAATCACATCAGGACCGTGGATCTGTGTGTGTAAAGACACAGATCCACGGTCCTGTCAGGTGAGGAGACCGATGTGTGTTCCCAGTACAGAGGAATACACATCGGTCTCCTCCCCCAGTCAGTCCCCTCTACCTACAGTTAGAATCACTCACTAGGGAACATATTAACCCCTTCAGCTCCCCCTAGTGTTAACCCCTTCCCTGCCAGTCACATTTACACAGTAATCGGTGCAGTTTTATAGCACTAATTTCTGTATAAATGTGAATGGACGTCTCTCCAAAATTGAAGAAAAAAAGATGAGAAGAAAACTGGTCAGGGAGGCTGTCAAGAGGTCTACAGCAACATTAACCACTTTAGTCTCGGAAGGAGTTCCCTTTAACCACTTAAAGGAGTTGTAATGGTACAATTTTTTTTTCCTAAATAGCTTCCTTTACCTTAGTGCAGTCCTCCTTCATTTACCTCATCCTTCCATTTTGCTTTTAAATGTCCTTATTTCTTCTGAGAAATCCTCACTTTCTGTTCTTCTGTCTGTAACTCCACACAGTAATGCGAGGCTTTCTCCCTGGTGTGGAGTGTCGTGCTCGCCCCCTTCCTTGGACTACAGAAGAGTCAGGACGCCCACTAACACACAGCTCCTTTCTCTATCTGCAACGTAGAGAGTGTCCTGACTCTCCTGTAGTCCAAGGGAGGAAGGGAGCATTACTGTGTGGAGTTACAGACAGAAGAACAGGAAGTGAGGATTTCTCAGAAGAAATAAGGACATTTAACATTAAAATGGAAGGATGAGGTAAGTGAAGGAGGACTGCACTAAGGTAAAGGAAGCTATTTAGAGAAAAAAAAATTGTACCTTTACAACCCCTTTAAAGACTGAGCCTCTTTCCGAGATTTGTTGCTTACAAGTTAAAAAATTTTTTTTGCAAGAAAATTTAACCCCCAAACATTCGATATTTTTTTTCTACCACCCTAGAGAATAAAATGGCGGTCGTTGCAATACTTTTTGTCACACCGTATTTGTACAGCGGTCTTACAAGCGCACTTTTGTTGGAATTTTTTTTTTTATAAAAAAATAAGACAAAAGTAAAGTTAGCCCAATTTTTTTTAGATTGTGAAAGAGGATGTTACGCCGAGTAAATTGATACCTAATGTATTCAAAATTGCTCCCGCTCTTGAAATGGCGACAAATTTTTACCCTTAAAAATCTCCATGGGCGACATTTAAAAAATTCTACAGTTTGCATATTTTGAGTTACAGAGGAGGTCTAGGACTAGAAGTATTGCTCTCGCTCTAACGATCGCCGCGATACCTCACATGTGTGGTTTGAACACCGTTTTCATAGGTGGGCGCTGCTCGCGTATGTGTTCGCTTCTGCGCGTGAGCTCGGCATGACGGGGCGCGTTTCTTCTTATTTATTTTACCTTTTATTTATTTTTTTACACTGTTCTTTTTTTAAAAAAATTGGGTCACTTTTATTCTTATTACATCCCTTGTAATAGAAAAAAGCATGACAGGTCTTCCTAAATATGAGGTCTGGGGTGAAAAAGACATCAGAGCTCATATTTACACTAAAATGCAATAAAAAAAAATGTAATTTAAAATAAAATCCCTTTAAGAGCTATGGGTGTATTTCGAGGTTCTCTTTAATGAGACATGTAGGGTCTAAAAGACTCTGCATGTCTCCTCTGGTCTTCACTGAATGTATTGCAATGCAGAGATCACATTACACTACATCCCCTCCAGGGGTCAAGTCCTGGGGAAAAAAGTGTGGGAACTCCCACCCAAGATCCACTCCCCCACCAAAAAAAAAAAAATGTTACACTCATATGCATAAGTACTAAACCGCATGTTTTTTTTCTCCGATCCACTGTACCTTAGTAATCCTTTATGTTACTGTCCGCCTCCTGTATATGGATTCATCGGGTAGTGTGCGGGCATTCTGTCACTTCCTCAATGCCGCAATGTCTCCTGGGAGCTTTTGTCATTGTTCCCAGGAGACATTGCGGAGGTCTGAAGCGAGTTATCGCCGGATTTAGAAAGAAGCAAGTTCTTTCTAAATCCCGCGATAACCCGCGGCAGGCCTTCGCAATGTCTCCTGGGAACAATGACAAAAGCTCCCAGGAGACATTGCGGCATTGAGGAAGTGACAGAATGCCCGCACACTACCCGATGAATCCATATACAGGAAGCGGCCAGTAACATAAAGGATTACTAAGGTTCGCCTGCCCCTGACAGTGACTCGAGCTGGGCATCGCCGCTTAGTGAAGGATTGGCTCGGGCGGCTCGGCTGCTCTAGTCCTGCAAAGGGAACTGCGTTCCTGCTGTGAAAAAAAGTGCAGGAACTCCGTTCCCACGTGTTCCTGCAGGACTTGAGCCCTGATCCCCTCCCAGCTATGCTAGCCAGGGACACTAAGAGGCTGACATGGAAGTGACGTCATACATGACACTTTCCGGGTCACAGCAAGAAGGGGAGTTGATTGGAAAAGGGTCCTCTCTTCTCCCTCCCCTCCACTCACCGGCACCCAAAATGTTGGTCCTGGGCCCACAGATGGGCAAGCAGAGCCTAGAAAACATGGTGGAGGACAAATATTGAAGGGCTTCTAAAAAAGTAAAGCTAAACACCAAAACAAGAATGTAATATATTGCATCTTACTGATCATTAGAGGTCGTGCTTTCATTTGTTTTATTTTTATTTTCAGGCATTTTTTCCTTTAACCACTTAAGGACCGCCTCCTGCACATATACGTCGGCAGAATGGCATGGCTGGGCACAAGCACGTACCTGTACGTCCTCTTTAAGTGCCCAGCCCTGGGTCGCGGGTGCCCGCTCGCGGCACGCGCCCGCGACGCGGTCCTGAAGCTCCGCAGCCGCGGGACCCGCGGACCCGATCGCCGCCTGAGTCCCGCGATCGGTCCCCGGAGCTGAAGAACAGGGAAAGCTGTGTGTAAACACAGCTTCCCCGTTCTTCACTGTGGCGCTGTCATTGATCATCTGTTCCCTGATATAGGGAAAGGCGATCAATGATGTCACACATCCAGCCCCGCCCCCCTACAGTTATAAACACATATGAGGTCACACTTAACCCATTCAGCGCCCCCTAGTGGTTAACTCCCAAACTGCAATTGTCATTTTCACAGTAAACAATGTATTTTTATAGCATTTTTTGCTGTGAAAATGACAATGGTCCCAAAAATGTGTCAAAATAGTCTGATGTATCCGCTATAATGCCGCAGTCATGAAAAAAAAACACTGATCGCCGCCATTAGTAGTAAAAAAAAAATATTAATAAAAATGCAATAAAACTATCCCCTATTTTGTAAACGCTATAAATTTTGCGTAAACCAACCGATAAACGCTTATTGCGATTTTTTTTACCAAAAATATGTACAAGAATACGTATCGGACTAAACTGAGAAAAAAAAAATTTATATCTTTTTTGGGGGATATTTATTATAGCAAAAAGTAAAAAATATTGTTTTTTTTTCAAAATTGTCGCTCTATTTTTGTTTATAGCGCAAAAAATAAAAAACGCAGAGGTGATCAAATACCACCAAAAGAAAGCTCTATTTGTGGGAAAAAAAGGACGTCAATTTTGTTTGGGAGCCACATCGCACGACTGCGCAATTGTCAGTTAAAGCGACGCAGTGCCGAATCGCAATAACTGGCCAGGTCCTTTACCTGCGTAATGGTCCGGGTCTTAAGTGGTTAACAGTGAAGCTTATCTAAAAAAAAAAATCCCTACAGCTTTAGTCACATCCCTGAACTGTAATGAAGTATATCCCATGTTGTGCAGGCAGCTAGATCCTAGAGAAATCTTAACTGCAGGGATGCACGGTCCTCTACTTGTCCCTGAACTTTTGACACTGCAATGGTCAACAGCGTTAGGTCTTCAGGAAGAGCAGCATTGCAGGTGATCTAATGGGGAAATGCTCCCCTTCTCGAATCGATCTGAAAACAAAAAAGCTTTCAGATTGATTTGAAACATTTTCAAATCACATTGGCATCGTTTTTGAATTCGAATAATTTTCCAATTTCTAAAGAGAATAGATTAGAATAGAAAATAAAGGAATAGAATAGAAAAAAATGGAATAGCATAAAAAAGAATATAACAGAAAATAAAAGAATAGAATAGAATAAAACAGAACAAAATAGAATAGAAAGGAATAGAACAGAATAAAAAAATAGAAAGATTATAACCATCTCCTGCAATTCGAATAGAATAGAAAATAATAGAATTAAAAAAAAACAATATAATATAACCATTTTCCAAAATTCAAATAGAATCAAATTTAAACTTGAATAGAATAGAAAAGAATAGAATAGAGTAGAATAGAATAGAAAATATCACGATAGTAAAATTGAAAAGTTTTTTTTTAGCAGCAAAATAAGTATTTAAAAAGCAAAAATGTTACGTAAAAATTAGTATTTGTTTAGTGGATTCATAGTAGCAAAAATATTTTACCATAAGTCGAGGTAATAAAACAGTTCTGGCCCTAACATTGACAACATACTCATAAAAATTAGGGAAACTACACATAACATCATGTTGTGTAAACTCTTAGGGCCAGATCCACGAAGCAGTTACGCTGGCGTATCTATTGATACGCCGCGTAACTGCTAGGTTGCTCTGGCGTATCTTTGTTTTGTATCCACAAAACAAGATACGCCTGAAGCTGGGCTAGATCAGACTGGCGTACGTCCTAGTACGCCGTCGGATCTAAGGTGCATATTTATGCTGGCCGCTAGGTGTCGCTTCCGTCGATTTCCGCGTCGAGTATGCAAATTAGCTAGATACGCGAATCCACAAACGTACGTCCGGCCGGCGCATTTTTTTACGTAGTTTCCGTAAGGCTTTTTTCGGCGTAACGTTACCCCTGCTATATGAGGCATACTCAATGTTAAGTATGGACGTCATTCCCGCGTCGAATTTTGAAAATGTTACGTCGTTTGCGTAAGTCGTTCGCAAATAGGGCTTTGCGTAGAATTACGTTCACGTCGAAAGCATTGGCTTGTTGCAGGTTAATTTGGAGCATGCGCACTGGAATACTCCCACAGACGGCGCATGCGCCGTTCAAAAAAAACGTTATTTACGTCGGGTCAAGACGTGTTTACATAAAACACGCCCCCATCCCATCCATTTAAATTGCGCGCCCTTACGCTGACAAAGTTACACTACGCCGCCGTAACTTACGGCGCAAATTCTTTCAGGATAAGGAAAATACGCTGTAAGTTACGGCGGCGTAGTGTATCAGAGATATGCTACGCCGGACGGAAAGATGCGCTGAGGTACATGGATCTGGCCATTAGTGTTCCTGTAGAGTTTCACACAGTATCCATACGCGTTTCGACCTTTAATGGCCTCTTCAGGGGATTTGTTTCTAATGAAAAGGAAAGATTTACAAATCATTATGTTTATTAATACATCATTTATATAACAACACGATAGTATAGAAAAAAAAACAGAACAGAATAGAATGAATATAACCATCTTCCTATTCTAATCTATTATTTTCTATTCTATCCAAATTCAAATTGATTATATTTGAATTTTGGGAAATGGTTATATTCTTTATATTCTAATCTATTCTATTCTATTGTTTGTTTAATTCTATTATTTTTTATTTGTTTATTCTATTCTATTCTTTTCAATTCTATTATTTTATTTTCTGTTCTATTCTTTTTTTATTCTATTCTATTCTATTATTTTCTATTAAAATTCAAGTCTATTCTATTTGAAATTCAAAATTCGGAAGATGGTTATATTCTTTCTATTCTATTGTTTTCTTTCTATTATATTCTGTTGTTCTCTATTTTATTCTAATCTATTCTTTTTTATTGTATTCAAATTCGAATTTGAACTTTGGGAAATGGTTATATTCTTTTTATAATTTCAATTTTTTTATTCTATTATTTTCTATTCTATTATAGTCTATTCTATTATATATTTTTTTTCAATTCTATTATTTTCTATTCTATTTTTCTATGTGTTCAAATTTATTCTATTAAAATTTAAGAAGATGGTTATATTCTTTCTATGTTATTCTATTCGTTTCTATTATATTCTAGTCTTTTATTTTCTATTCTATTTTGTTCTGTTTTACTCTATTCTATCTTCTGTTATATTCTTTTCTAGTCTATGATTTTTTTTTCTGTTATATTCCTTTATTTTTTTTATTTATTCTCTTTGGAAATTGGAAAAGTATTTGAATTGAAAAACTTTTTAATTTGGAATTCGAAAACTATTCAAATTTGGAAACTTTTTAAATTCAAATCCAATTGAAAACTATTGGACTTCTTTCGTTATTTTAGATTTTTTTTTAAATTCGGTACTATTGTAATTCGTAATTCAGATACATCCGAAATTCCAAAAAATTTAAATTCGTCCAAATTTTCATTCGTAACAAAACTAACCACACATGTCTAATCTGCACCACTGCAGTGAAGATTTCTCCAGGGACCAGCTGGCATCCTACATCTGTATTTCAGCACTTACCTGTGTTTTATGTTTTCAGACATGGCATCATGCTGGCATTGTCCACCAACCTCCTGCTTTGGCTCATGGCTGTTTTAAATGATTCCGTGCACAGAGAGATGGAGGGTCTACAAATAAACATAACTTCAGGCAAGTGAACCTTAAGCCTGCTTTCATGCTGGGTGCAGCGCAGCTTACCTGCATGCTTGGAGTGGGTTATCTGTGCTTTACCATAGAGTTTTATTGTGTCCCACATATTTGGTGTGCTTTCTTAAAGCGCACAAAGATGCAACACAATTCGGCATTGCGCCGCTTTAACTGACAATTGCATGGTTGTGCGATGCTGTACCCAAACAAATTTTTCCCCACAAATATAGCTTTCTATTGGTGGTATTTGATCACCTCTGCGGTTTTAATTTTGTGCGCTATAAACAAAAAAAGAGCGACAATTTGGTAAAAACAACAATATTTTTTACTTTTTAAAAAATTATAGGATTAGATTCTCGTAGAATGACGTATCTATGCGGCGGCGTAACGTATCCGATTTACGTTACGCCGCCGCAAGTTTTTCAGGCAAGTGCTTTATTCACAAAGCACTTGCCTGTAAAGTTGCGGCTGCGTAGCGTAAATCACCCAGCGGAATTCAAATTCAGCGGGTAGGGGGCGTGTATCATTTAAATGAAGCGCGTCCCCGCGCCGAACGAACTGCGCATGCGCCGTCCGTAAAATATCCCAGTGTGCATTGCTCCAAATGACGTCGCAAGGACGTCATTGGTTTCGAAGTGAACGTAAATGACGTCCAGCCCCATTCACGGACGACTTACGCAAACGACGTAACTTTTTAAAATTTTGACGCGGGAACGACGGCCATACTTAACATTGTTGCGCCGCACTTATTCCACCATATAGCAGGGGCAACATTACGCTGGGAAAAGCCTAACGTAAACGTCGTAACCTACTGCGTCGGCCGTGCGTACGTTCGGGAATTCGCGTATCTAGCTAATTTGCATACTCGACGCGGAAATCAACGGAAGCGCCACCTAGCGGGCAAAAAAAAAAATTGCAGTTACGATCCGACGGCGTAAGAGACTTACGCCTGTCGGATCTAATGGATATCTATGCGTAACTGATTCTAAGAATCAGTCGCATAGATACGACGGGCCAGATTAGGACTTACGACGGCGTACATGGCACTGCGCCGTCGTAAGTCCTTTGAGAATCTGGGCCATAGTGTCTACAAACTATGGGAACGATTTATGCCATTTTTATGGCATTTCTATTTTTTTACTAGTAATGGCGGTGATCTGCATTTTCTCCTAGTAGGGTTGCCACCTGTCCGTGATTCGCCTGGACAGTCCAGGTTTTGAATCATGTGTCCGGGATTCAGGCGGACTGAAACCCGGGAACATTATTCGGTTTGGGCTGTGGCTCCCCAAGTAACCAAGATAGTCACACACAAATATGTTGACGTTGGGGAGCTATGGGTGGCTGTCTGGGGGCAGGTTTGGCATCATTGGGAAGAACGGCAGTGATGTCAACAATGTCAACAAGAGCAATTTGACCACATTACTCTGCTTGGGGCACCCAAAGGTGTCCCAGGCCGCTAAAGTGTCCAGGTTTGGCTTGAAGAAAAGGTGGCAACCCTACCTTCTAGGTAGGTTACTAGGATGTACATAGCTTGGTGTAGTGTGGTCTCCTGCTTAACACTAGACTTGTTTGGTAAGACATAGCAGCTTTTCTGCCTAACAGGAAAGTTACATTGTTTATCAAGGGAGTCCTGTGTGCTTCACAGTGCTGCTGCTTCTGCATTGACACCTCTGTATCCAGTAAACAGTGGAAGGTTCTGGATAAATAGAAGTGACCCATGCAGATCAGCAGTATGAATATGGATGCCATCCCAGCCAATTACACGCATGGGACCCTTCGATTTTGCTTTTAAATGTCCTTATTTCTTCTGAAAAATCCTCACTTCCTGTTCTTCTGTCTGTAACTCAACACCGTAATGTGAGGCTTTCTCCCTGGTGTGAAATGTCGTGCTCGCCCCCTCCCTTGGACTACAGGAGAGTCAGGACGCTCTATACGTTGCAGATAGAGAAAGGAGCTGTGTGCTAGTGGGCGTCCTGACTCTCCTGTAGTCCAAGGAAGGGGGCGAGCACCACACTCCACACCAGGGAGAAAGCCTTGCATTACTGTGTGGAGTTACAGACAGAAGAACAGGAAGTGAGGATTTATCATAATAAGGACATTTAAAAGCAAAATGGAAGGATGAGGTATGTGAAGGAGGACTGCACCAAGGTAACGGAAGCTATTTAGGGAAAACAATTGTACCTTTACAACCCCTTTAAGCGTGCACCTAGCTGTCAAAGAAAATACTGTGGGCCAGATTCACGTAGGAGAGCGCATCTTTGTGCGGGCGTAACGTATCCTATTTACGCTACGCCTCCGCAACTTTGACAGGCAAGTACAGTATTCACAAAGCAAAGTTGCGGCGGCGTAGCGTAAATAGGCCGGCGTAAATAGGCCGCCTAATTCAAATGTGGAAGATGTGGGCGTGTGTTATGTAAATTTATTGTGACCCCACGTAAATGACGCTTTTTAAGAACAGCGCATGCTCCGTCCGTGAAAGTATCCCAGTGCGCATGCTCCAAATTAACCCGCAAAAAGCCAATGCTTTTGACGTGAACATAAATGACTCCCACTACGTAAAACGTGAAAATTTTTACGCTGTTCCGACGTCCATACCTAACATTGGTACGCCTCATCTACGCCTCATAGAGCAGGGGTAACTTTACGCCGGAAAAAGCCTTACGTAAATGGCGTATCTGTACTGTGACGGCCGGCATACGTTCGTGAATAGGCGTATCTAGCTGATTTACATATTTCTAGGCGTAAATCAGCGTACACGCCCCTAGCGGCCAGCGTAAATATGCAGTTAAGATACGACGGCGTAGGAGACTTACGCTGGTCGTATCTTACACAAATCCGTCCAACTAAAATCCAAAGTACAAACACGTATGCTCCGAACCAATGCTAAACATCAATAGCAGAAGTTGCCCAAAGGGTGGCGGTAAAGAGCTGCAAAACCACGTGGTTTGGTGAATGTTGGCTGAAAATGTTGTGCTGTGTGTATGCAGAACAAGTTCACAGCCAGCGCTCTTCGGACCAAAATCCACGGAAAAGTCCGATGGAAGTCCGATCGTGTATTGGGCTTTAGGCGTTAAAACATGGGGAGCTGGTTTTAATATGTTTTCTGTTTTTCACAATAAATAACCTAAATAATTTTCTCTTGTAGACGAGGAAAGCGACTGTTTATGCCTAAAAAATTCAATGTGCTGGACCTTTCAAAGAGGATATGTGGTCCTATATCCATTCAATTTGGAATACAGTCTTATCTGCGCATCAATGCTCTACATAATGTGGCTGAATGTCGGACGAAAAGACGTTTCTATCTCTGCCGTCTCGCACCCGAGGTTTCGTCTTCACGGAGTTCTTTATGGCCCAGTGTTGGGTGGTGTTGCATTGGTGGTGGGATTTTGTGTCTTCATCCTGTATCAGATACAGGTATCTTCAGGAGAAGTTTCTCCCACGTCATCATTTCTTTTTTTTCTCTACAATGTCATTGTGTTGCCCCTCATGATAATCTCCTGCATTGTTGGGATAATCGCTCAGACCTTTACAGAGAAACAGTCGGGCAAACAGTCAGGACAGCATAGTGAGCATGATGAAGAGGAAAACAAAAACGACACAGATAGAGCAACCAAACTAGAAAATCAAAGTCGGTGCCGACACAGGCACGTGGAGAGGAGCCAGGATTACGATCAAAGTGACGTGGATTTGGGGGAGCACAGAGATGAAAAGGGACATTACCAATGGACAGATCTAAAAGAAATTGTTGAACATAAAGGAGATGAGGAAAAAAGTTGTGATAAATGTAAAATTCAAACAGAAAGTGGAAAGTATAGTGAAAACATTCCAATGGAAGAATTGGAAAAAGAAGACATAACGGACCATATGGAGACCAACCACCATTATAGGACAACTACCAGAAAAATCAGTGTTGAGAAGAACGCTCACGGCATGGCATCGTCTCCAACACCTAAAAACTACACTCGCAGTCTAGAAATAATCCTGCTGCTGGCGGCTGCTCTCGGTCAGTTCTGCATTTCTTATTATTCCATAGTTGCCATTGTGGCTACAAGAATATGGAACACGTTGAATTCCTTAAATCTGTCATTCTCAGTCCTCATGATCTTCCAACATGTGTTTCAAAATATCTTTATAATTGAAGGCATGAGAAAAGAACATCATGAGCCTATCCACCCAATTATACAGGAGGAAAGCAAAGAGGAGGCCCCTCGTAGAATGTCTTTTGTAGAAATACGCAGGGCTTCCGTGGCTTATCTTCAAGGTGTCGGGAAAATCACTATCAGTCGCAGACTTGTGAAGGAGTCCGCTCTTTTTCTAGTGCTCTGTAATATAATGGTAAGTCTATTTGTGTGTTTTAAGTGATTTTTTATTGTTTATTAAACACTTCGCATTTTACTGGTCAATGACCAGACCACTTTTTGCGATTCGGCACTGCGTTGCTTTAACTGACAATTGCGCGGTCATGCGACGTGGCTCCCAAACAAAATTGAAGTCCTTTTTTTCCCGCAAATAGAGCTTTCTTTTGGAGGTATTTGATCACCTCTGCGGTTTTTATTTTTTGCGCTAAAAACAAAAATAGAGCGACAATTTTGAAAAAAAACAATATTTTTAACTTTTTGATATAATAACTACCCCCAAAAAATCTATAAAAAAACATATTTTTTCCTCAGTTTAGGCCGATACGTATTCTTCTACATATTTTTGGTAAAAAAAATAGCAATAAGTGTATATTGATTGTTTTGCACAAAAGTTATAGGGTCAGATTCATAAAAGAGATACGATGGCGGGAACGCACCTAATTTAAATGGTCCCCTCCCCATTTGAATTAGGCGGGCTTGAGCCGGGCGGATTTACGCTACGCCGCCGCAACTTTACAGGCAAGTGCTTTGTGAATCAAGCACTTGCCCGTAAAACTTGCGGCGGTGTAACGTAAATGTAATACGTTACGCCGCCACAGAGTAAGCCGATTCTACCTGAATCTGGCCCATAACGTCTACAAAATAGGGGATAGAATTATGGCATTTTTATTATTATATTTTTTTACTAGTAATGGCGGCTGATCAGCGATTTTTATCGCGACTGCGACTTTATAGCGGACACATTGGGCACTTTTGACACATTTGTGGGACCATTGTCATTTTTATAGCAATCAGTGCTATAAAAATGCACTGATTACTGTGAAAATGACACTGGCAGTGAAAGGGTTAACCACTTGGTGGCACTGAAGGGGTTAAGTGTGACCTAGGGATGTGTTCTAAATGTAAGGGGGATGGGCTTACTGTGACATGACACTGATCACAGCTTCCAATGACAGGAAGCTGTGTACACTGTCCTGCCACTAGGAAGACTGGGGAAATGCTTGTTTACTTAAGCATTTCCCCCTTCTTCCTTACCGTGACATGATTGCGGGTATGCCCACTGACATCGGTCGGAGTCTTGGAGCTCCTGGCGGGCACGAGCGCCCACAATGCTGGCTTCTTAAAGGAGACATATATATACGTCCTTCTGCATGTCCATGCCATGCTGTCAATGTAAAAAATCGTGCGCTGCTCGGCAAGCAGTTAAAGCTTAACCACTTGCCGACCTCGTAAAGAACATATACGTCAGCAGAATGGCTCATGTGGGCAAAGCAACGTACCTGTACGTTGATTTGAAAATTCCGCCGTGCGTGCGCGCACCCGCCGTGGGCTCCGTGACCATGCCCGCAGGACCCAGAATGGGGAGATGCCTTTGTAAACAAGGCATTTCCCTGTTCTGCCTAGTGACAGGACAGTGATCTACCCTGTCATCGGGAGCAGTGATCACTGTCGTGTCACTCGTAGCCCAGCCCCCCACAGTTAGAATCACTCCCTAGGACACACGTAACCCCTTCCTCGGCCCCTAGTGGTTAACCCCTTCCCTGCCAGTGTCATTTACACAGTAATCGGTGCATTTTTATAGCACTGATCGCTGTATAAATGACAATGGTCCCAAAATAGCATCACAACTTCACAAGTGTCCGATGTGTCCGCCATAATGTTGCAATCACGATAAAAATTGCAGATCACCGCCATTACTAGTAAAAACGATCCCCTATTTTGTAGATGCTATAACTTTTGCGGAAACCAATCAATACTGTATACGCTTTTTGCGATTTTTTACCAAAAATATGTAGAAGAATACATATCGGCCTAAACTGAGGAAAAAAAATGTTTTTTTATATATATTTTTTGTGATATTTATTATAGCAAAAAATAAAAAATATTCCATTTTTTTCAATATGTCACAATTTTTTTTGTTTATAGCGCAAAAAATAAAAACCACAGAGGTAATCAAATACCGCCAAAAGATTTGTGGGGAAAAAAGGCATTAATTTTGTTTGGGTACAATGTCGCACGACTGCGTAATTGTCAGTTAAATCGACGCAGTGCCGAATCGCAAAAAGTGCTCTGGTCAGGAAGGGGGTAAATTCTTCCGGGGCTAAAGTGGTTAAAGTGATAATAAACCCTTACATATGCCAACTGAAGTGACTAGCCTCAGGTGATACACAGTGATTACATAAATCCTCCTACATAAGCTCTACCTGGTTATCTGTAGCACTCTTTCTTCCACCACCTTCCAAAGTGAACCGTTTCGATTGTATTTTTCAGTTTCCAGAAGGCACAAGGCCATGTATCTGATATCACACACTGCACATCACAGAGCACATTGCTGAGTGTAATCTGACACATGAGTGGAGGAAAAGGGACCACAATGGATATCACTGGGGAAATCTTCCTTAGTCTAGGTTAACACTTTGCTCTTTCAAGCGTTTTTTAAGCTTTTTTTGCACAAAAATGCATCGATGTGAACGTGTTCCATAGGAACCCAAATTAAAAATAATGCCCGCTGGCAGCTGATGACTCATTGATTGTAAAGGAGTCCGTTCCTTAGCAACCAGCTATACTCTGTTTAACCACTTGCCCACCGAGGACGTCATATGACGTCCTCGACTTTGTGCGGTGATATCTGAATTATGCCTGCAGCTACAGGCATCATTCATATATCACCGTCTTCTGCCGGCGATTCTGCGCACTATAAGAATGATCATAGTGGCAGTTCCGCCGCTTGATTGTTCTTATAGGCAGCGGAGGGGGACGTCCCCCCTCCCGCCGCCATCCGGTGCTTCTCCGGGCTCTCCTGTGCCAACAGGGGCCCGGAGAACGAATCGGCCGGCGCCGGCTCCCGATGATAGAGATTTTCGGTCATCTCTATGACCGTTGGAGGCCCGGGCGCGACGTTGTGATGTCACGCCCGGGTACCCGGACATAAACAAATCCGCGATCGCGGCTGTCGGCATGAGATCGGTGAATTTTTTTTCACAATCTCATGCTTTTAAGCCTGGAGGAGAGATATGGAGTCTTACTGACACATCTCTCCATAGAGAGGACCTGTCACAGTGATCCCTATTACAAGGGATGTTTACATTCCTTGTAATAGGAATAAAAGTGATTAAAAAAAAAAAATGTATAAAAAAGAGTGAAAATAAAAATGAAAGTAATGTATGTTCCGCCCACATATGTAAACGCCGTTCAAACCCCATATGTGAGGTATCGCTGCATGCGTTAGAGTGTGTGCAACAATTCTAGCACTAGACCTCCTCTGTAACTCGAAAATAGTAACCTTTAAAAAAAATTTAAAGCGCCGCCTATGTAGATTTTTAAGTACCCAAGTTTGGCGCCATTCCATGAGTGTGTGCAATTTTAAAGCGTGACATGTTAGGTATCTATTTACTTGGTGTAACATCATCTTTCACATTATACCAAAAAATTGGGCTAACTTTACTGTTTTGTTATTTTTTAATTCATGAAACTGTTTTTTTCCCCAAAAAAGGCGTTTGAAAAATAATTGTGCAAATACCGTGCGAGAAAAAAAGTTGCAATGACCGCCATTTTATTCCCTAGGGTGTCTGCTACAAAATATATATATAATGTTTGGGGGTTCTGATTAATTTTCTAGCAACAAAAAATTGTGATTTTTACATGAAGGAGAGAAGTGCCAGAATAGGCCCGGTGGACAAGTGGTTAAAGAGAAAAATAAAAAAAAAGCAACTTGCAAAAATGGAACACTTGCGTTTTTGGTGCGGGTCCATTGAAGTTTATTATATGCAAAACGCAATCTGCTACATGAAAAAAAGTCCCTGACTCTTTCCAAAAAGACACCGGCTGAATAACGTATAGATGTGAACGTACCATAGGAAACCATGTTAAATGGACTGTAGAGCGCTTCTGCAAACTGCAAAACTCACTAATAAATACATGTGAGTAAAAAAAAAAAAACAGCTGAAGATCATTAATTCTCATAATTAAAGCCTCCAGCAGAATCTTCACATCCTCTGCCTGAACCCAGCCCTTACCTCACTAATGTGTCATGTACTGTTGTAGAGATAGGCAAATGGAAATTCTAAGTGCAATGGGGGGAGGGATGCAGGCAACTGACTCACCTATAAGCTTCTAATGTGAAGATACTGGCCCGGATTCAGAAAGAGATACGACGGTGTATCTCCTGATACGCCGTCGTATCTCTGAGTTTGGACGGTCGTATCTATGCGCCTGATTCATAGAATCAGGTTACGCATAGATATCCCTTAAGATCCGACAGGTGTAAGTGACTTACACCGTCGGATCTTAGGCTGCAATTCCAGGCCGGCCGCTAGGTGGCGCTTCCGTATTATTACGCAAGGAATATGCAAATGAGGAGTTACGCCGATTCAGAAACGAACGACTGCCCGGCGCTTTTTTTTACGTCGTTTGCGTTCGGCTTTTTCCGGCGTATAGTTACCCCTGCTATATGAGGGGTAGCTAATGTTAAGTATGGCCGTCGTTCCTGCGCCAAGTTTTGAATTTTTTACGTCGTTTGTGTAAGTCGTTCGCGAATACGGATGGACGTAATTTACGTTCACGTCGAAAGCATGACGAGTTGCGGACGTCATTTGGAGCATGCACACTGGGATTCAGTCGGGGCCGGCGCATGCGCAGTTCGTTCGGCGCGGGGACACGCTTTATTTAAATGTTACATGACCCCTACCCGCGGAATTTGAATTCCGCCGGGGGATTTACATTACGCCGGCTCAACTTTACAGGCAAGTGCTTTGTGAATACAGCACTTGCCTGAAAAACTTGCGGCGGCGTAACGTAAATGCGATACGTTACGCCAGCAGAAAGATCCGCTGATCTTTCTGAATCTGGCCCACTGTATTTCCAGAGGACTTAGCTCTTGACAAAAACAAAGATCTGATGGCAGAAAAAAAATGAGTAGTCCAACGAGGACCTTTTTAAAAAAAAATGTTTTGGTTATTGTTTTTTCGTTAACTTTATTGTCCGAGTCTAAATCTATGTTTGTCCCAAGCATGTTTGAAGCCATTTACTGCTGACTGTCTCACTACCTCTGCTGGTACTTTATTCCAAGCATCAACTACCCTTTCAGTAAAATAATACTTTAGTAAATAAGCAGTGAGTGATTTTCAAAATGAGCTATTGTAAAAGATAGGTGGACTTTTGATGAACTACATATTGACACATTTGTTTACATTTTGCATTAATTTTATTCAGACAAATTAACCATTAAAAGCATCGGGCCAGATATACATACATTGGCGCATATTTATGCCGGCGTAGCGTATCTCTTTTACGCTACGCCGGCACAGCGCTCAGAGGCAAGCACTGGATTCACAAAGCACTCGCCCCCAAATCTACGCTGGGTTTCCTTGGCATAAGCGGAAGTGGGCGTGAGCCATGCTAATGAGGCGTGACCCCATGTAAATGATGGACTGAGCGTCATAAAGATATGAATAACGTACGGCGCATGCACCGTCCCGTGGACGCATTCCAGTGCGCATGCTCAGAATCACGTCGGAACTACTCCCTAAGATACGACGGATCACTGCCTACGACGTGAACTTAACCTACGCCCAGCCCTATTCACGTACTACGTAAACAACGTAAAATATGACGGCTGTGTTCCCTGGTCCATACCTTAGCATGAGTTGCGCCTCCTATATGGGGAATAACTTTCCGCCAGACGTACGACTTACGCGAACCGCGTATATTATGCGCCGGGCGCAACTACGTTTGTGAATCGGCGTATCTCCCTCATTTGCATATGTGCATAGAAAATCTATGGGAGCGGCAAATGCGCCCAGTGTAAATATGCGCCTACAATACGACGGCGTAGGCAAGTTACGTCGGTCGTAGGAAGCCTATTTTTAGGCGTATCTTGGATTGTGGGCACGGCGCACAAATACGATGGCGCATAGTTACACTTACGCGGCGTATCTCGAGATACGTCGGCGTAAGTGCTTTGTGAATCCGGGCCATCATATCTTGTGAAAAACAACAGAGAAAAAAACCCTTAACAATTGAATGCTCTATCGTGTGTTAAAGGGCAAATCAAACTAATACTGTACATCAAGGGCAAATGCCTAGTATATGAATTATCCATTTTCCATTTACGGTTTTCAGTAGGTAATATTAAAGCTCCTTAATCCCTTCACAGCAAAGGGTAAAACAAATCTTAATGCCTAAGCACACTTTTGCAACTTTGACATGCATTAGTAAAACCGTACATATTATCAACTACTTTGTGCATCCAGGTGGATTACACCTTGATTTTTTTTCAGGACAAATTGGGCTTTCATTTGGTGGTAAATGGTAATGGATATCTCCCTGATTTTTTTTTTTTATTATTATCAAAAAACAAAATTTCTCAAAAATGTAGCTGTATTTTTCTGGCTAATGCAATAACCTTCCATCAAAGAACAACATAAAATAAATTCTCCTGCTCCTGATGATCGCAACGATACCACATATGTATATGTTAGTTGTTTTTTTTGTACTCGTAGTACAGCCCAGAAAAAATTGTGCATATTTTGCTTTTTTATCCTACCTACAGCAAAATATTGTCACTGAAACTAACTGATACTAATTAAAAAAAATATCCTGTCCAAAAAAATACTGACCTTGACCCAAACACTAAGAGCCGGTTCACACTGGGGCGACTGACGAGTCTATGCAATAGAACCGTTCTAATAGGAGCGACGCAAGTCGCTTCGACTTAGAAAAAGGTTCTAGTACGACTTCAGGGGCGGCTCGGGGCGATTTGCATTGACTTCTATACAAAAGTAATTTTGCTAATCGCCTCTGAAGTCGTCTTCAGGACGACTTGCAGAGTCGCCCCCGAAGTCGTGCCGCCGCAGTGTGAACCGGCTCTAACTCTGGCAGTGAGCTAGATCAAACCTTGATCTAGGTAGGTGGTATTTTCTTGTATTTATTTATTTTACTCGATTTTGTTATTATTTTTTTATTTTTTATTTTTACACACACTTTTTTTTTCTCTCTGCAAGGAAAGATAGAAATATGATTTATTTCTCTTCTACATTCACAGAGAGAGAAAACATGGGAGGGGGCTTCATAGTGACTGATCACTGTGGTAGCCAATCAGAGGCTATCACACCAATCAGGTGACCTGGAATCCTGAGTTCCAAGAGTGACTAAGTTCAGGTTGCATAATGCTAACTGAAATCAATACAAGAATTAGCAAATCAGCCATAAACAATACAGATAAAGGTTAAATGCAGTATGAATGATACTGATACTACACTGGTTTAGAGTGCACTCTAAGGGATCGGTTGGAGTATGTTGCAGCATCTCCTAAGAGGTACATTTTTTTAACATACAAAGGGGAAAAGGTCTCTGGGTATTAACTGTTAAGGGCGATCTTTAGTCTTGACTCAGCCGGCTAAACGTTGGGGCCCAGTAACTGTTTTTAGATTTTGTAGATGCTATAAGTTTTGCGCAAACCAATCAATATACGCTTATTGTGATTTTTTTTACCAAAAATATATAGAAGAATACATATCAATGTAAACAGAGGAAGAAATTTGTTTAAAAAAAATTGGGGGATATTTATTATAGCAAAAAGTTAAAAATATTTTTTTTTTTCAGAATTGTCACTTGTTTATACAGTAGAGTAAAAAATGTAAACGTCAGAGGTGATCAAATACCACCAAAAGTAAGGTCTATTTGTGGGAAAATAAGAAGTCAATTTTGTTTGGGTACATCTACAATCTCACTGGTAGACTCAGCGTACCAGCTGGTTGCTGAAATGCATTACCGATCTTGCCACTTTGAAAGATGTGAGTGTGGTGGCATGTGCGCATGCTCAGTCCTCTGGGTCTAGCACATGCACACCTCTAATAAAACAAACAATAGCCCGTGGGACTTTGAATGATGTGATCATAATGGTAAAATGCAGTAACTGGAGTATATAGAGTATATAAAATCTCTGAATTTATTTGAAGATGTATAATCATCATTATAAGAGATATACATAAACATGGATAACAAACCCATAGAAACAACATGATACAAATAACTTTCAACCATAAACATAATGGTATGCAGTAATGGTAGTACATAGTATACATATGCATCTATAAACTTGACATGTTTCGTGATCTCTACTCGCTTCTTCAGGAGTGGATGTGTGTACAAAATGTCTGTAAAAATAAAATATAAATGAGATATAACATGAATTATGGGTTGTGGTTGGACAGAAAGCAGGAGGCCTGAGCAGGAAACCCCATACTTACTTGACGGTTGATTGGTTCCAAGGACTGACTGCCAACCGGAGGCAGAGACAGAGTAGGGTGTTCCAACCGGGAGCTGAAGGGGCAGGACCTGTGGCAGCCAAACTGAGCCAAGAAAGAGGGTAAAGCAAGGCAAAGAAGTTAATTCAGGTTATATGTATCCCTTGAAGTCCCCCATTGACCATAGGTTGCATGGCCACTGTAACAAAATATATATATGTATCTAAATCCATTAGTAGTTAATGTAGTAGTAGAATAGTTATACTAGGAGTATAAAATTATAAGAGGTATAGCAGGGAATCTGTATGGAAGCTCACTGCTAGAGCTCCATGTTCTAATACCTTCCTGAAGCGGCTAGCAGCGATGAAAAGCGTGCCCGAGGACACAGTATCGATCCGGAGAGGACAGAGAACATCTCCAGCATTATGGAGAAACGTAATTCCCGCAAGAAACCCCGCAAATTGGGGTTGTTTATCAGTCCGGCTGAATCCCCTTAGAAAAAAGATGGCGCCTCCTCCCTCACACACACAGACCAGCTGCCAGGAAACTCTGTGAGGAGAAAGACACAGGCTCTGGTGCTGCAGCAGCCTGAGAAGGAACAACAAAATGAAGCCTTTGAATCAGACTTCATCAGCCCTGTAAAACAAAGGAGAAAAGTGTCATCTGGAGATAAAGTAAGTGAAATTGAAATAGAAAGTGATTCTGATGCTGATATTAACCCCTATGAGGTAAAATTGGACTCCTTTCCCACCTCTGGCAAAGCAATGCTTGACACTGATATGAAGGAAATGCTAAAATCATTGCATGGAGCGATCCAACATGACATGAGAGCATTTATGCAAAAATCTAAAGCGGAAATAGGAGATTTGGGTGAAAGAGTGGACTATATTGAAAACAAAATGACTGACTTCACTGACGCCCATAATGAATTAGTTGATGACCATTTTGCTCTTGAGGAAGAAGTCAGGCAACTGAAGCTTAAAGTCTCAGACCTCGAGGATAGGTCTAGGCGAAACAATATTAAATTCCGCGGCATCCCTGAAAACGTAAAAAATAATGACCTAAGAATCTTTTTGCAAAAAATGTTCGTGGACCTTATCCCCTCATTGCAAAAACAAGATCTAGTGATCGACAGAGCTCACAGACTTCCTAAGCCCTCGCACATCGCAGCGAAACTTCCGAGAGATGTGATCGCCAAGATCCATTTTTTCCAGACAAAAGACATGCTAATGCATTTTGCAAGACACCATGCACCACTACCAGACCCCTACGCGGGAATTATCCTATACTCCGATCTTTCCCAAGCTACTATCTTGGCGCGGAAAAACCTGAATCCAATCACCAAAATACTTCGAAACCACAAATTAATTTATAGATGGGGTTTTCCAACCAAACTATCTGTGGAAAAAGATAACATGTCATATACAATACACACACTGGAAGATGGCCTCAAGATTCTGAAAAAAATGGAATCTACTCCCAAATGATGAAAGTACCCCGATCGATGGAATCACCAAAGAAAAACTGACCGCTCCTTGGAACGTCAGTCATGGATGACACAACCGCCGATATAAAAATTCTTGTCTCTTTTCTCTCCAGTTTATCATGGCCTAAGTTCCTCAGGCACATGAATCCCAGGGAGCCCCTATCGCTTGTTTTTACATGTTATTTTTTGTTTTTGTCTCTGTTTTTGACCCTGATCCTAATTTCATTCCCTCCCCCCCTCACAAGCAATATCATACAATCTTCTTTTTTCATGGAAGTTATGTAGTCGATGGACACGCTTTGCCTTTACTACATTCGATACATATACAATTCATCTATATGAAAATTGTTCGCTATGCCTAATCTAAAACTACTCTTATTAAATGTGAAGGGCCTCAACAGCCCCTTCAAAAGAAAAGCCCTATGGAATGATGCCCTAAAATTCGGATGCGACATACTCTGCATTCAAGAATCGCATTTTGCAAGAGACAACCCTCCTCAATTTTCACACCCTAAATTCCCGCATATCTTCGCATCTCACAACAGTAAGAAAAAAAAACGGAGTCCTGACGATCATCAAGGATTCAATCTCCTTTCAACTTTTGGACTCAAAAATTGACCAACAAGGTCGGTATGTAATACTGGTTGCAAAGATTGAAAATACAATACTAACATTAGTCAATATCTACGCACCAAATAGGAACCCACAACAATTCCTTCAAAAAGTTATCACAATAACAAAGAAAATACAAAAAGGCAATATTATCTTATGTGGGGACTTTAATGCAACGATGGACCCTACTCTGGACACCACTAAAGGGATCCAATCCAAACGTAGAGGTTTGAAGAACATCTTCTCACAAGAAGACCTCCATGATCCTTGGAGGTGTCTCCACGCAACAGAAAAGGACTTTACGTTTTATTCAAATGTCCATAAATCCTATTCTAGGATCGACTTCTTTATCACTGACAGAGCTCTCCTCCAGAAAACCACAGATGCCCATATACATAACATAACATGGTCTGACCATGCTCCAATCTCTTTAATTATTGATCTAGCCCAACAAAATTCCAAGCATGTTCTTTGGAGGAACAATACATATATTTTGTCACATAGAGGAGCTCTGGCGGAGATGAAGGAAAGACTAGAAGAATATTTTAAATTTAATGACAACGACGAAGTCTCTATCTCTAGTATATGGTGTGCCCACAAAGCTTTCTCCAGAGGAATGCTGATACAATTGACATCTAGGGGGAAAAAAAGGCGGTCACAGGAGGTAAATAATCTATTAGTGAAAATAGACAAATTAGAGAAGGAACACAAGCTAGCCCCCAAACACATCCTCCTCCTCCAACAACTTAATGAAGCCAGACACGAGCTTAGAGCGACTTTGATCTCTGATCATGAAAAATACCTCAAAAAACTAAAACTAAACCACTACTCCCAAGGAAATAAAGCGGGTAAGTTACTTGCCATGCAACTACGTATTAGACAGAACAAACAGAAAATCCATGAAATTGTTCACCACAAGTCAGGAAAAGTATTGTATAACCCACAGAGTATAGCTGATGCGTTTGCAGAATACTATGAGGGCCTATATAATCTAAAAAAAGATCATACTGTCACCCAACCAACCCTAAAAGATATAACCCAATTTCTTGATAAACTTAACATCCCTACAGTAGATTCCGCTACATTAGAAAAATTAAATGATCCTATAACAGTAAATGAAATCAAAAAAGTAATCTCAATGTTACCACTAAATAAAGCGCCCGGTGCAGATGGCCTATCTAGTGAATACTTTAAGGCATTTGAAAATATGCTTTCTCCATACTTGACCAGATTGTTTAATCAAGCTGTCAACACCCGCTCATTCCCTAAGGAAATGCTTGAAGCAATTATCATCACAATACCAAAGCAAGGGAAAGACCCGACGTCTCCAACTAATTATAGACCTATCTCGCTACTTAATTCTGATTTAAAATTTTTTGCTAAGGTTCTAGCTAATCGATCCCATTACCGACTACATTTTTCACACAAATTAACTTGAAATTGAGCAACTTGGTCTGGTTGGGAAAGAAACCTAGAATTGATTTATCTACTATGTCATTGGTTAAAGCTAAAGGAGGCCTAAACCTCCCAGATTTACGCCTATATTACTTCGCCTCACTCCTTGATCAAATGAGATACTGGTTCAGATATTCAAATGATAAATTATGGTTGAACATTGAACGAGAAGTGTCTAAAGGGAAGGATCTATTTTCCCTTTCCATGGCCTGCTATGCTCTACCAAAAATTAATACACCCAACTTCCTAACAATTAGAGCTACTCTGGCAGCCTGGAAGTTTGCTCTAACAAAATTACAGCCGACATGTAACCCAGTCCTAATGCCAATACCACTAGGAGTAATCGATTACTGTAAAGTAAGAAATACTACCACACCCTGGTCCAAACAGGAAATCAATTTTTTTGATCAGCTATCACCCGATGACATACATAAAATAACGAATAAACTCATAGCCAAACCGTTCAATAAAAACTTTGACCCAAAGAAAAGTGTGGAACTCCCTAGGGCGCTGTGGGAATTCTTCACTTCCTATAAAATAAGTGGAAAGAGAGGCATATCCCATATATATAAACTACTTTCATCTTTTCCAATTCAAACCAAAACTTTAAATATGATTAAATGGGAGAAGGATCTATCACAAACTTTTACGTGGGAAGAATGGCAAAAAGCCATCCATATTAACAGTTCTTCTTCTGCATGTGTAGAACATTGGGAGAACGCCCAGAAAATACTAAACCGTTGGTATTTGACCCCTTGCAGACTATCCAAAATATTCCCTAGCTCCTCCCCCATATGCTGGAGATGTGAATCCCACACTGGCAATTTGTTACATACCCTCTGGGATTGTAAAACCTTATCTAGCTTCTGGAATAATGTATCCTCCTTTATCGCATCCTTCACTGGTAATCTAAAAATACTCACACCTGAATTAGCCCTACTAAGAAAGAGTAAGGAAAGAGAGAGAGCGAGAGAAAGGGGGATAGAGAGAAACAAAAAAGAGTGATGGAGGGAGAGATACAGAAATAAAGAGGGATGGAGAGAGAAAGAGGGATGGAGAGAGAAAGAAATAGGGATAGAGAGAAACAGAAAGAGGGATGGAGGGAGCGATCCAGAATTAAATAGGGATGGAGAGAGAAAGAGAGAGAGAACAGAAGATGGAGAGAGAAAGAAAGAGGAATGGAGAGAGAAAGAAAGAGAAAGGGATGGAGAGACAGAGCAAAATGGAGAGAGAGAGAGAAAGAGGGATAAAGAGAAAGAAAGCAGGTTGGGAAGAGAAATAGAGAGAGAGCGAGGGATGGAGAGAGAAAGATAGAGAGAGAAAGAGGGATGGAGAGAGAAAGAAAGAGGGATAGGGAGAAACAAAAAAGAGGGATGGAGGGAGAGATACAGAAATAAAGAGGGATGGAGAGAGAAAGAGAGAGAGAACGGGAGATGGAGAGAGAAAGAGGGATAGAGAGAGAAATAAAGAGGAATAGAGAGAGAAAGAAAGAGAGAGGGATGGAGAGACAGAGAAAGAGCGTAATGGAGAGAGAAAGAGGGACAACGAGAAAGAAAGCGGGTTAGGGAGAGAAAAAGAGAGAGAACGAGGGATGGAGAGAGAAACAAAGAGGGATGGAGGGTGAGAGAAAGAAATAAAAAGGGATGGAGGGAGAAAGAACGATGGGGAGAGAAAGAAAGGATGAAAGAAAGATGGAGGGAGAGAAAGATGGAGGAAGAAAGAGAGAGACAGATGGAGAAAGAAAGAAAAAGAGAAAGACAGATGGAGGGAGGAAGAAGGATGGAAGGAGAAATAAAGAGGGATGGAGAGAGAAAGAGGGATGGAGAGAGAGAGAGAAAGAGGTATGGAGAGAGAAAGAAAGAGGTATAGGGAGAAACAAAAAAGAGGGACAGAGCAAAATGGAGAGGAAGAGGGATAGAGAGAAAGAAATAAATCAGGTTGGGGAGAGAACGAGGGATGGAGAGAGAGAGAAAGAGGGATGGAGAGAGAAAGAAAGAGGGATAGGGAGAAACAAAAAAGAGGGATGGAGGGAGAGATACAGAAATAAAGAGGGATGGAGAGAGAAAGAGATAGAGAATGGGAGATGGAGAGAGAAAGAGGAATAGAGAGAGAAGAAAGAGAAAGGGATGGAGAGACCGAAAAAGAGCGTAATGGAGTGAGAAAGAGAGAGAAAGTGAGAGGGATCGAGAGAAAGAAAGCAGGTTGGGGAGAGAAAGAGAGGGAGAACGAGGGATGGAGAGAGAAAGAAAGAGAGAGATACAGAGGGATGGAGAGAGAAAGAAAGAGGGATAGGGAGAAACAAAAAAGAGGGATGGAGAGATACAGAAATAAAGAGGGATGGAGAGAGAGAAAGAGAGAGAGAACGGGAGATGGAGAGAGAAAGAGGGATGAAGAGAGAAAGAAAGAGGAATAGAGAGAGAAAGAAAGAGAGAGGGATGGAGAGACAGAGAAAGAGCGTAATGGAGAGAGGGAGAGAAAGAAAGAAAGCGGGTTAGGGAGAGAGAGAGAACGAGGGATGGAGAGAGAAATAAAGAGGGATGGAGGTAGAAAGAAGGATGGGGAGAGAAAGAAAGAATGAAAGAAAGATGGAGGGAGAAAGAAAAAGAGAAAGACAGATGGAGGGAGAAAGACAAATGGAGGGAGAAAGAAAAAGAGAAAGACAGATGGAGGGAGAAAGAAGGAAAGAGGGATGAAGAAAGAAAGATGTATGGAGGAAGAGAGAAAGAGGGATGGGGAATGAAAGAAAGAGGTAGGGAGGGAGGAAGGCATTTCAGTTTTGAGTTACTGTTGGGGCATAACACACTTTCTCCTTCCTCACTTCAATCAGTTTGCAGAGCAGCTCCATGCCACAACACCACAAGAAGCCCATGGGAAGTTATGGACAGTGCACCCATTGGCTGAGAGGCAATGGAAGGTGGGGCAGCCAGCCTCCTGTTACCTCCTAAGCCAATAGGTAGCTGACTCTCAGCCCAGCCAGCTTACTTTGTAGGTGGGCCGGTGTCCTGATAAGAATTGTCCCCCGGCGGATAATGCCCGCTCTGTACTGCGCAATACAGAGCACAACGGACCTCCAAAATTACCCGAAGATGAACACAGATGTGACTCATCTGTACACGGCGCATGCGCAATGACCAACACACGCTGAACGCTCCCGATGCTCGTTCGAGTCTGCAAGGGGTGGATGTGTATTACTATTGTATTGTGTAAGGGGCGGATGTGTGTTATTATTATATTGTGTAAGGGGCGGATGTGTATTACTATTATATTGTGTAAGGGGCGGATGTGTATTATTATTATATTGTGTAAGGGGCGGATGTGTGTTATTATTATATTGTGTAAGGGGCGGATGTGTATTATTATTATATTGTGTAAGGGGCGGATGTGTGTTATTATTATATTGTGTAAGGGGCGGATGTGTATTATTATTATATTGTGTAAGGGGTGGATGTGAATTACTATTATATTGTGTAAGGGGCGGATGTGTATTACTATTATATTGTGTAAGGGGCGGATG
Organism: Rana temporaria; assembly: GCF_905171775.1. NCBI lineage: Eukaryota > Metazoa > Chordata > Amphibia > Anura > Ranidae > Rana > Rana temporaria. Next base: position 53,744,031 of record NC_053500.1, on the reverse strand, counting down.
TGTATTACTATTATATTGTGTAAGGGGCGGATGTGTATTACTATTATATTGTGTAAGGGGCGGATGTGTATTACTATTATATTGTGTAAGGGGTGGATGTGTATTACTATTATATTGTGTAAGGGGCGGATGTGTATTACTATTATATTGTGTAAGGGGTGGATGTGTATTACTATTATATTGTGTAAGGGGCGGATGTGTATTACTATTATATTGTGTAAGGGGCGGATGTATTATTAGGGTGGTTTTCTCAAGAAACTACACGTCTTTGCGGGGCAAGTTTAAACAAATGAAGGGCGTGTTTTGCAGTGTCTATGTCCATCAATCTAAAATACGGCCTCTTCGCCCTTCATTTGTTTAAACATGGCCCGCAAACACGTGTCGTTTCTTGATAAAACCACCCTAATAATACATCCGCCCCTTACATGTTATAATATTAATACACCCGCCCCTTGCAGAGTGGAGCGACCATCGGGAGCGGGTGACAACGTCTCTCACAATGTCCTGTTCATTGCGCATGCGCAAGCAACAGCTGATTCCCTGCTCTTCATGTTTGGCAATTTCCGGCATCTCCGCTTGCTAGGGGGATGCGCCTGCGCAGTCCAGGGCGGACATTATCCGCCAGGGGGACACATCTCGGCAGAACACCGGGATGAAACCTTTGCAAGCTCAGAGTTTCTTAGCAACCAGAATTGAATTCAAAGCCTGCCTGCGGCGCAGACCTTATGGTACCCGTCTCATGCAGGACAGGGAGAGCCGTAGATCCAACCATGCCGCACCGGTAAAGTCAGAGCGGTACGGCCGTTTTATGGGAGAATCAGACCGACCCGAGGGAAATTGCCACCCTGCCCCCGACCCAGTTTGCCACTGGTTGTAAGGTAAGTATTTCATAATGTGTCAGTATACTAGCATATTATGCCTGTCTTACAGGTTTACAACCGATTTCAGTCTGGAGATGGACTCCTAATAGCCCCTATAAAGGTTTGAGCTCAATATTCCATCCATGTGGAAGGATGGGAGATATTTTGCTGCACTAGTTTTGAATTTATCTTCTCCATATGTATTATTACTATTTGTTTTTCTATGATACCTTTATAGTACTTGACCCTTGGAACTTCTCTGGATGAAGCAGATATCACAGTCCGGGAAACACGAGTCCGAGTTTACATATCTAAAAGCATTCATGGGAACCGGATAATTCATATACTAAGCATTTGCTAATGTATTCGTTTAAATGTTGTCCATTTACGGAGGTCAGAGCTTTACATGGTTAGGCGGTCACTTCATTGCTTTTCTCTCTCGTGTTTAACAAGATGTGATGTTTTTATAGATTCATTTGTCTGCATAAAATGTATGTAAATTCAAACAAATTTGTCAATACTGATATTTTTTTTAGACATTAATGGCTGTGTGTTGAGTTATTTTGAGGGGACAGCAAATTGACACTGTTATACAAGATGTATAACACTCACTACTTTACATTGTAGCAAAGTGTTTGGGGTGGAGGAAATTGACTGGCCTGCACAGAGTCCTGACCTCAACCCGATAGAACACCCTTGAGATGAATTAAAGCGGAGACTGTGAGCCAGACTTTCTCGTCCAACATCAGTGACTGACCTCACCAATGCACTTCTGGAAGAATGGTCAAACATTCCCATAGACACGCTCCTAAACCTTGTGGACAGCCTTCCCAGTATTGAACCCTACAGACTAAGATTTGGATGCCATTAAAGTTCACGTGTGTGTAAAGGCAGGCGTCCCAATACTTTTGCATTCCATGGGCACAGTGGCTGCGTTAGATGGCACAGTGGCAGCACTTGATGGCACAGTTGTTGCGTTTAATGGGCAAAGTGGCTGTGTTTGAGGGAACAGTGGCTGCTTTAAATGGCACAGTTGCTGCGTTTGATGGGCACAGTGGGTGCAATTGATGGGGGTTTTTTCCAGTTTGTTTGCGCCCCCCCCCCCCCCCAGAAATTTTAAGCACCAGTTGCCACTGCTGTAATATCAGAACTTTACTTCCAGCCGCAGCCACACCATGTGTACACCCCCAGCTGCCTCTGCAGTTAAAAGGGGAGTAGTTGGGAGTTGTAAAAACAGCTCAACTGCATGGTTTTACTGCCCCCCAATATCACATATGAGCAAGCCTTTGGTTCATATCTGTGCAGCTGCGTGCAGGGCAACCCTTTCATTTCAATGGGCTGCCCTACCTACAGAAATGCAGGGAAAGAAGTCCCTGACCCTTTTTTTAAAACTTGTGTTCAGGGCTGGTGTAAGAATTTTTCACACCCTAGACGAAAACTAATTTTGTCGCCCCCCCCCTTGCCCATCAATGCAGCCTACCAGTGCCCATCAATGCAGCCCACCAGCACCCATCAAATGCAGCCTGCCAGTGTCCATCAATGCAGCCTACCAGCCTCCATTAATGCAGCCTACCAGTGCCCATGAATGCAGCCTCACCAGCGCCCATTAATGCAGCCTATCAGTGTCCATCAATGCAGCCTACCAGCACCCCATTAAATGCAGCCTATCAGTGCCCATGAATGCAGCCTACCAGCGCCCCATTAAATGCAGCCTATCGTCACCCATCAATGCAGCCTACCAATGCTCATCAATGCAGCCTACCAGTGCCCATCAATTAATGTTTGCTTGCTTCCATTCATTCGAGAGTCAGGACACAGTGAGACTTAGTTGCTTGTTGTAAAGAGAAGAGAATAGGGACACCAGTGGCCAGGCGCCCCTAGGCAGCAGTGTGCCCTAGGCAGCTGCCTAGTTTGCCTAGTGGTAGCACCGGCCCTGCCTGTGTTGGACCAAAAACACCCCACGTAGCACCCCTGTGTGTCTGCTAATGAGTAGAGCATTTGTCTGCATGTCAGGAAAGCGACCAATTTTGTATGCGCTCCGCTACACGCAGTAACATGAACCTAGCCTTAGATGGGGGGCCTTGATACTAAAAATACTTTTCAAGGGCGTACTGACTACTAACTAAAAAGGTTGAACAACACTGTACTAGAGTGAAAGAGCACAAGCATGATTTGTACTACAATCATTAAGATACAGTACGATTGGCCAGCAGCAGGACAGTTAGACTTCATTTTATTTTTAATATGGATCACAGTCCACCCACTTTCTCTGACCTGCAGTGTACTAAGTACAGTTTGCCAGGCAATAACCACGCTTTTCTAAGCACCTTGCTGGTGGATGAGAGAGAGTGAGTAAGTTGTGTTTAGGCCACCCCAAACCTAAAAAAGCTATACACTCTATTATCAAAAGTATTGGGACGCCTGCCTTTACACACACGTGAACTTTAATGGCATCCCAGCCTTAGTCTGTAGGGTTCAATACTGGAAAGGCTTTCCACAAGGTTTAGGAGTGTCTATGGGAATGTTTGACCATTCTTCCAGAAGCGCATTTGTGAGGCCAGGCACTGATGTTGGACGAGAAGGCCTGGCTCGCAGTCTCCGCTTTAATTCATCTCAAAGGTGTTCTATCGGGTTGAGGTCAGGACTCTGTGCAGGCCAGTCAATTTCCTCCACCCCAAACACTTTGCTACAATGTAAAGTAGTGAGTGTACAGCTTGTATAACAGTATACATTTTATTTCCCCTCAAAATAACTCAACACACAGCCATTAACGTCTAAAAAAACGCTGGCAACAAAAGTGAGCACACCCCTACGTGGAAATGTCCAAATTGGGCCCAGTCCTCCCCTGCAACAGTGTTTGACCCATATAGAATCTTATAGACTGAACCATTAATGTTTGTATGTGTAGTGCTGGAAAAGTACATATTAATATACCACGTGTTTATACAGAAATTCCACTTACTGCTGTGATCTTTTACAGTTATGGATCATGTCAGCTTTTGGAGATCATCCTCAATATACAAATGGTCTGGAACAGGACTACTATGGATCTTCTGCATGGTTTTCCATTCTCAACTTCGGACTTCCTCTGTCTGTATTCTACAGGATGCACAGTGTGGGAGGGCTGTTAGAGGTCTATCTTACCACCTAATCATTCCTTATTAGGATATCAAAGACACTAATCTTCTGATGGACATTCTATTTCTATGAGATGTTGGCTGTAAATAAATGTTTTAGCTGTGAATACAAATCATTGGTGAAATAAATAAATCAAAAGAAAACATTGCGTTCTTCAAAAGTGCAATACAGCATATAAACATTTCTACACAAGACATTTTATAATTGAATGTTATTAAAAATGTACTTTCTCCTGCATCTCAAAAAAAACAATGTACTGTCAGGGCTGCCATCAGGGGGGGGGGGGGGGGGAGGGATACAGGCAGTACACCTGTAAGGGGCCCGGATGGCAACCCCCTTTTTTTTTTTTATGTAAGGGGCCGGAGGTGCCCAGGGCCCTGGATGGTTACCCCCCTTTTTTTTATTTTTTTAATACATTTTTTATTTTATTTCTTATATACATATATATATATTTTTTTTATTATTATTATTAAAAGGCCCAGAGGTCCCCAGGGGCCCAGATGGCAACCCCCCTTTTTTTTATAAAATGTTTTTATTTATTTTTATTAAAGGGCCCAGAGGTCCCCAGGGCCCCGGATGGCAACCCCCCTTTTTTTTTTTTTTTTTTATAAAAAAATGTATATTATTTTTTTATTTATTTTTGTATTTTTATTAAAGGGCCCAGAGGTCCCCAGGGCCCCGAATGGCTACCCCCCCCCCCTTTTTTTATAAAAGAAATAATATTTTTTTAATATATTGTTTTCTTTTTAATAAAGGGCCCAGAGGTCCCCAGGGCCCCGGATGGTATTTTTTTTAATACATTTTTTATTTTATTTTTTATATAAATATATATTTTTATTATTAAAGGGCCCAGAGGTCCCCAGGGGCCCGGATGGCAACCCCCTTTTTTATATAAAATGTTTTTTAATAAAGGGCCCAGAGGTCCTCAGGGCCCCTGATGGCAACCCCCTTTTTTTTATATCTTTGTTTTCTTTTTAATAAAGGGCCCAGAGGTCCCCAGGGCCCCCGGATGGCTACCACCCCCCCCTTTTTTTTTATAAAAAAAAAATAATATTTATTTTTTTATACATTTTTTTATTTTTACTAAAGGGCCCAGAGGCCCCCCGGATGGCAACCCCCCTTTTTTTTATATATATTTTTTTATTTCTTCTTTTTTCTTTTTATTAAAGAGCCCAGAGGTCCTCAGAGCCCTGTGTGGCAACTCCCCTTTTTTTTAATTTATTTTTTTAATACATTTCTTATATATATATTTTTTCAATTAGCGGTGGCACCCCCACTTCTCAATTCGTGGGGCCCCCTCCCCGGTTCTCTGCTCCAGGGGGCCAATACCTGAAGCTGTGTAAGAGGCCCCATAATTCCTGATAGGGGCCCCGTATGTACATACAAAGGAGAGATGTGGCTCCTCAAACTATTAAAATATTAAATGGTATATAATCCACATATGTCAAAGAAAAAGATCCATAAGCCGCACATCATAAACCAGACCCATGTGCATGAAGTGAGATGATTGGCAGCTTCAGCCAAGCCACGCCTCCAACGCCCTTGGAGCTTAATCATGGGGATGGGAGACAGTCCACATAGCAACCCTACATACACCCAAGAATCTTTCTTGGTGCTAAATTCCAAATAATTTCCCAACTGGATGACGACAGGAGTGCACCAAAATAAAAAAGACTCCACACGTGCCCCTTTATGATATCAAACGTATGATGAAACGCGTAGGGACGAGCGACGCGCTGACATCACCGTTATACCTGTGTCCCAGAAAGACAGCATTTATGTATGTGTGCCTGCCTCCACATATGAATTAATGTTTTTTTTTTTTTTTTTTTCACTACAATCTTGTAAGTGCAACTTATATTTGAGTTTATTAAAGTTTTGGAGATTTTACACTATGTGGAGTCTTTTCTATTTTGGTGCACTCCTGTGATCATCCTATGAGGAGGATCGATGTTCCAATTTACAAGATTGACTGGATTTAAAGGCCCTGGCTGGGTATGGAGCCACAGGCGTTTGTGACCTTTTTTAATGAGAGGTCCATGTAATCCAGTAAGCAAGCCCTTTTTCAGCCTTTGGTGGTGGTGTTAGCTCACAGGAACACTCTTCAATCTGTTGGACGGTGGTGAAGACTAAGGGCCAGATTCACGTTGAAGTGCGGCGGCGTAACGTATCATAGATAGTTTTCATCGCAAGTGCCTGATTCACAAAGCACTTGCAATGAAAACCTACGCTGGCGGCCTCCGGCGTAAGCCAGCGTAATTTAAAGGGGCGTGTGCCATTTAAATTAGGCGCGCTCCCGCGCCGGACCTACTGCGCATGCTCCGTTCTGAAATTCCCGCCGAAATACTGACGTAATTTTTTCGAACGGCGACGTGCGTAGCGTACTCCCGTATTCCCGGACGTCTTACGCAAACGACGTGAATTTTTACGTATTAATTTTGACGCGGGAACGACGGCCATACTTTATATAGCACATACGTGTGCTGTGTAAAGTTAGGGCACCCAAAACGACGACTAAATTTGCGACGGGAAACTAGACTAGCAGCGACGTAGCGAACGCGAAAAACCGTCGTGGATCGCCGTAACTCCTAATTTGCATACCCGACGCTGGTTTACGCGGTACTGCATCCTAAGATCCGACAGTGTAAGGCCGGAATCACACTAGTGCGTTGCTTTTTTGAGCTGCGTTGTCGTTGCAGATTTCTCTAGAGGGTGTTCTGCAGATCAACTGCGGTTTAGCTGCAGATCAGGTGCGAATTTGGAGACCTGGGAGAACTTCCGGGTGAGAGGAGAGTGGGGGAGAATTGTATTGAGCTGAATGAGAGAAACTCCTGCAGAGAACTGAACACATGTGCGAATTAGATGCGTACCCATAGAAGATAATGGGACTGAATTCGCACCGCAAGACATAAAAACCGCATGCGGTTTGGAGGCAATACGCAGTGCGGATGCATCGCACATATGTGAACCAGCCTCATTGAAAACAATGTATTTTGAAATGTCCTGCGAATTAGATGCGGTTTAAACCGCACTCAATTCGCATAGGTGTGAACCTGGCCTTAAACTATTACACCTGTCGGATCTTAGGGCTATCTATGCGTAACTGATTCTATGAATCAGTCGCATAGATACTCTGAGAGATACGACGGAGTATCTGAGATACTCCGTCGTATCTCCTTTGTGAATCTGGCCCCAAGACCCCTTTCACACTGGGGCGTTTTTCAGGCGTTTTAGCGTTGAAAAAAAGGCATGTAAAGCGCCTGAAAGAAGCTGCATCTGCAATCCCAAAGTGAAAGCCTGAGTGGTTTCACACTGAGGCGCTTCTTTGGCAGGGCGTCAAAAAAAGTCCTGCAAGCAGCTTCTTTGCAGCGCTTTAGGAGCGTTGAATACACCACTTCTAAAGCCCCCTTCCCATTGAGGCGCTTTTTTTAATGCCAAAGCGCCTGAAAAACGCCCAGTGTGAAAGGGGTCTTAGCGGCGCTTTACCAGCGTTTTTTGGGCGCTGGCAGTGTGAAAGGGCTCTGAAAGGACTCGGGCTTTTTCACATTGGGATTGCAGATGAGGCTTCTTTCAGGTGCTTTACAGGCTTTTTTTTAACAACAAAGAGCCTGAAAAACGCCAGAAAAACCGTCAGTGTGAAAGGGGTTTAGACTCCATGCAGACTGAAAGCTCATGAATTGACATTTTTGGGTGTTTGGGTGTTTTTTTTAACAGCCCATAAACTCCCCTCTATGTTACCCTATGTGTTCATGGATGTTTTTGAACGTTTATCAGCAGTGGAGTTTATGAGCTATTGCCTGAACGCCCTAAAATCTCATTCAAGAGCAGTCCTAAAAATGTCAGACACAGGTAAAAACTGTTAAACGCGGTTTAACGCTGTAAACAGAGCATTAGGCTTTGCCAGGTGTTTATTGGCCTCTATTCAAAATCATTGGTTTCCTATGGGAGCCCATTGATTTGAATAAAAGTCGGATTATGATGATCCGACTTGCCCTGCCACTTGTGCTGAGAATGAAGGGGAACCCTGCCAAAATGAAGAAAAAAATTGGCTTAGGGTTCCCCCCTCAGGCGATACCAGACCCTTTGGATTTTAAGGGGATTTTAAATGGCGTAGTGTCCCCCCAAAATCCATACCAAACCCTTATCCGAGCACGTAGCCCGGCAGGTCAGTATAGGGGGGACAAGCGAGCGCCCCCCCTCTCCTGGACCATACCAGGCCACATGCCCTCATCATGAGGGGTACCATATTTGCCAGCGTATAAGACGACTCGGCATATAAGACGACCCCCTAATATTCTGCTGAAAACTGTGGTTTTGTGGTCTACTCACCGTATTAGACGACCCCCTTGTGCGGTAGTAATGCGTTTTAAACAAACGAAGAGGCCGCAGCCCGCCGGGTGCTCTGTAAGGCTGTATGTAGTCTGTATATGCGCCGCTCAGCCAATCCTGATGCACTCTGTTGATGACAGAGCATGCTAAGCCTGCTCGGATTGGAGTAACAACCTCTGCCAATCCGAGCAGGCTACATAATGTAGCTTGCTCGGATTGGCAGAGGTTATTACTCCAATCCGATCAGGTTTAGCAGACTCTAGTCATCAACAGAGTGCATCGCCCGCTGGGATTGGCTGAGCGGCGCATATACAGAATACATACAGCCTTACAGAGCACCCGGTGGGCTGATATCGATCGAGCAGCTGCTTCACCCAGCGTATAAGACGACCCTCGGTTTTTGGCTGTGTAATTCCGGTGTAAAAGGTTGTCTTATACGCCGGAAAATACGGTAAGTGCTTTGGGGCAGGGGGGCCCTGCGACCCCCACCCTAAAACACCTTGTCCCCATGTTGATGACAAGGGGAAGAAATTGGGAAGCACTAAGAAAATAAATGTGAAGTGAGCAAGCTTGTCAGGCCACAAGAGTTGCTCTAAATTAAAAATGAAAATGATGGGAAGCAGCAAACCTTCTGTAAAACAACATACAGTGATCAAAATATGGAAAAAATATGGTCGCGCTAAACCTATGGTAATTGTAAAACTAAATGCAATACTAAATATAACCTTGTGATTACAGCAACATTTCAATTGAAAAAATATGTGAAAAATCCAAGGAAAGCACACTTATAAATAACAAAAAAACTTAGGATGTGAACCATAGATAGATAAATGATCCAACAATTGTCTCTTAAAGTGGAGTTTTTTTTTTTTTTCGTACATACCTCGTTATCGCCGTTTCATCCCTCCGCTTCCGGGTATGATTCTTGCTGGACCTAGTTGATCGACGTTCCTCCGACCGGCGCATACTGCGCGTCACGACTTTCCGACAGAAGCCGAACGTCATTGCGCAGGCACCGTATAGAGTCGGCTCTATACGGCGCCTGCGCAGCGACGTTCGGCTTCTTTCGCAAAGTCGTGACGTCAAGTATGCGTCGGTCGGAGGAACGTCAATCAATTAGGAACACCCAGACCCACAAGAATCATACCCGGAAGCCGAGGGATGAAACGGCGATATCGAGGTATTTCCAAAAAAAAAAAAAAAAAAACAGCATACCCGCAGTGTAATCAGTCTTCTCAATGTATTGTTAGAATTTTTTTTTAGGGGGAACCTCCACTTTAACTATATTGAATCAGAGAGATTAATGGTTACTATAGTGGAGTGAAAAGTTCATGAATGAAAACCATGAAAAATGTATCAATCAAATAAACAATTCCGTGAGTCAAAATTCATGGATATATAAAGGAATACATGAAGTGATGTCTGTGCACCCGTGCAAAAAACGTCCATAGTGTAATTTATCCATAAGTGAAGACTCCAAGTCCTCAGATGTTAGAGAGAAGCTTTTGTGAAGTCCACCACCGAATTAAATAAAATGCCTCCTTACCAGAGCTCCGTGACCCCCCGTGACAGAGGATCCGGAGAAGCTTGGATTGAGAAACACGGTTTGCTCCAGAGATACCCAAGATGGATAGCAATCCCAGTCAGCACACTCCGTGGATACTCAGCGGATCTCAAACTCGTATATACAGTATATACCATGTAAAAGACATAATGCATCCATAGTGTAAAAAAGCTTAAAATGTTATTGGAATTAAAAAGTAACACACTTACAATTCATGCAGCGTTAAAAAGCCATAAGCCTGTTGTGTCGGCCAGACACAAACAGGCAAACCCGTCCTTCTGGATACACGAGTATAGTGGGTGATGACCGTCATCACCGGGTATCCAGAAGGATGGGTTTGCCTGTTTGTGTCCGGCCGGCACATCAGGCTTAAGGCTTTGTAACGTTGCATGAATTGTAAGTGTGTTACTTTTTAATTCCAATAAAATGTTATATCCATGAATTTTGACTCACGGAATTATTTATTTGGATTGATTAATTTTTCATGGTTTTCATTCATGAACTTTTCACTCCACTATATGATTCATTAATCTCTCTGATTCAATTTAGTTAAAGGGGAGGTTCACCCTAAAAACGACTTTCTATTATTACATTGGCCCCCCACATTACAATACAATTATGCCTATTATGTTTTTTTTGTGCTGTACATACCTTGGTACAGCTAATTCACCCGTGGCTTCCGGGTTGCGAGTCCCACGGGAGTGGGCGTTCCTAACATGCTGTTGATTGACGTGATGACCAAAAACGAGCTCCCCCGTCGCGTAAGCTGCGTCACGATTGCCGAAAGGAGCCGAACGGTGGTGCGCAGTATAGCGCCGACTCGCCGTTCGTCTCCTTTCGCCAATCGTGACGCAGCTTACGCGACGGGGGGAGCTCGTTTTTTGTCATCACGTCAATCACCAGCATGTTAGGAACGCCCACTCCCGCGGGACTCGCAACCCGGAAGCCACGGGTGAATTAGCTGTACCAAGGTATGTACAGCATAAAAAAAAACATAATAGACATAATTGTATTGTAATGTGGGGGGCCAATGTAATACTAGAAAGTCGTTTTTAGGGTGAACCTCCCCTTTAAGAGACCATTGTTGGATCATTCATCTATCTATGGTTCACATCCTAAGTTTTTTTGTTATTTATAAGTTTGCTTTCCTTGGATTTTTCTAATATTTTTTCAAATGAAGTGTTAATGTATTGATGAGGACAAGGGCCTCTTGCCGACAACCCTGGCCGGTGGTTGGCAGGGTCTGTGGACGGGGTCTTATCGGAATCTGGAAGCCTCCTTTAGGAAGGGGGGACCCAAATACCGGCCCCCACCCTATGTAATTGAGTATGGGGTACATTGTACCCCTACCCATTTACCTAAAAAAAGTATTTTATTGAGGCAACTCCGGCATTTCTTCCAATTTCTTCTCCGCTTTGTGTGGTCTTCTCCCTCTTCTGCCAGGTATTCTCTCTCCGCTGTCTTCTCGCTCTTTTGCCGGGTCTTCTCTGCTGCCTTCTCCCTCTGTTCTTCTTCCGATGTTGATTTGAGGCGATCTCTCGGTTTAATGCTGGGTCCGCTGTGTGCAATGACTTATATTGGCATGGGACGGGACCACCCGCAGATGTCACCTAGAGGCCCGCCCCCTTGTGACATTATCGTCCCATCATGCCCTGGGTGGTGACGTCATAAGGAGGCAGGGCTTCCGGATGATGTCAGTGGGTGGCCCACGCCCCATGTCAATATAAGTCATTGCAAACAACAGACCCAGCATTACATCGGGAGATTGTCTTGAGTCATCATCAGAAGAAGAACAGAGGGACAAGACAGCAGAGAAGACCTGGCAAAAGAGAGAGAAGACAACGGAAAAGACCCGGCAAAAGAGTGAGAAAACAGCGGAGAGAGGAGAAGAACTAATGCATTCCTATCTCAGATATCACAGCCGCAAATGAGGGGGAGGCACTGCGCCCCCACACGTTGTACAAGATGGGAAACATTGTTTGGTTCTTTGTCTTTGGACTGGAGATGCAGGAATTGGTGATGATCAGAGGACTGGAGGTACAGGAATTGGGGCTGATCTGAGGACTGGAGGTACAGGAATTGGGGCTGATCTGAGGACTGAATGTACAGGAATTGGGGCTGATCTGAGGACTGGAGGTACAGGAATTGGGGCTGATCTGAGGACTGAATGTACAGGAATTGGGGCTGATCTGAGGACTGGAGGTACAGAAATTGGGGTTGATCTGAGGACTGGAGGTACAGGAATTGGGGCTGATCTGAGGACTGGAGTTACAGGAATTGGGGTTGATCTGAGGACTGGAGGTACAGGAATTGGGGCTGATCTGAGGACTGGAGGTACAGGAATTGGGGCTGATCTGAGGACTGGATGTACAGGAATGGGGGCTGATCTGAAGACTGGAGGTACAGGAATGGGGGCTGATCTGAGGACTGGAGGTACAGGAATTGGGGCTGATCTGAGGATTGAATGTACAGGAATTGGGGCTGATCTGAGGATTGAATGTACAGGAATTGGGGCTGATCTGAGGATTGAATGTACAGGAATTGGGGCTGATCTGAGGACTGGAGGTACAGGAATTGAGGCTGATCTGAGGACTGGAGGTACAGGAATTGGGGTTGATCTGAGGACTGGAGGTACATGAATTGGGGCTGATCTGAGGACTGGAGTTACAGGAATTGGGGTTGATCTGAGGACTGGAGGTACAGGAATTGGGGCTGATCTGAGGACTGGAGGTTTCAGAAATTGGGGCTGATCTGAGGACTGGAGGTACAGAATTTGGGGCTGATCTGAGGACTGGAGTTACAGGAATTGGGGCTGATCTGAGGACTGGAGGTACAGGAATTGGGGCTGATCTGAGGACAGGGGGTACAGGAATTGGGGCTGATCTGAGGACTGGAGGTACAGGAATTGGGGCTGATCTGAGGACTGGAGGTACAGGAATTGGGGCTGATCTGAGGACTGGAGGTACAGGAATTGGGGCTGATCTGAGGACTGGATGTACAGGAATTGGGGCTGATCTGAGGACTGGAGGTACAGGAATTGGGGCTGATCTGAGAACTGGAGATGCAGAAATTGAGGCTGATCTGAGGGGTGAAAGTGCAGGATGTTCATTTCTTACTATTACTTATAAAGTAGTTTACAGCATTTGCCTATAAAAGCAAGTGTGAAGTTGACAATTTTTTTAAAAAAACGTCACTCTCTTTGAAAACATTATTCGGCACACAGTAGGTTGCCTATCCCTCTCCTATACTGTAAAAATACTGTAAAAATAACAAGCATTAGACAAGGGAACCTTACATGAGTGTTTTGTTTTTTTATCCATCTAGAAATTATCTGCAGCTGTATATGAAAAAACACAGAAGACTTCCCAGGGAAACTATGATGGTTTATAATCAGCATGTAAGGCGGCCCGCAAATTGGTCCTTGTCCTTGCCCTATTTCTTCTTGGATAGGACAACATCCCACATTCTGGTAGATGGATCCCTTTGCCATATTGTACCAAATTCCTGGCCCCTTCATGACATCCCTGGTCACAGGCCTTAATATTCAAGAATAACGGAATGTCTACACATGAGTATATTTTCTGAACCTTACAGTAGCTTTTCAAATATGGCCGTGACATCTATAATCACATTGACATACTGACAGAATTCTTCAGCATGCAATGCCATACACAAGAGCAGACCTTCCGCATCTGTCATTTGGGTAGGGATGCCAGCACATCATTTGTAAGCCATCTTCTACTTGCACTACATTTTCTCCTTGGGAGAACCACAGAATTGGAACCACTTTCCCATGTATAGTAAGTCCACATCATTTAGCTTTAGATGTTTGCGGTTTGTTTTGTCACCTGGCCACGTCACCTGCCACAAGTTGTGGGCTGTCTACTTGCCACGTCACCTGACACATCACCTGGCCACGTCACCTGCCACAAGTTGTGGGCTGTCTACTTGCCACGTCACCTGACACATCACCTGGCCACGTCACCTGCCACAAGTTGTGGGCTGACCACTTGCCACGTCACCTGACACATCACCTGGCCATGTCACCTGCCACAAGTTGTGGATTGTCCACTTGCCACATCACCTGCCATGTCACCTGGCAACGTCACCTGCCACAAGTTGTGGATTGTCCACTGGCCATGTCACCTGGCCACGTCACCTGCCATGTCACCTGCCACATCACCTGCCACAAGTTGTGGATTTTCCACTTGCCACGTCACCTGCTACGTCACCTGGCCACCTCATCTGGCCACGTCACCTGCCACAAGTTGTGGATTGTCCACTTGCCACGTTACCTGCCACAAGCTGTGAATTTTCCACTTGCCACGTCACCTGCCACATCACCTGGCAACGTCACCTGCCACAAGTTGTGGATTGTCCACTTGCCACATCACCTGCCACAAGTTGTGGATTGTCCACAATGCAATGCAAGCAATTACATTTTTTTTTATATTTTTTTATGGTTTTTCATCATTTGCCATAATTTTTTAAATTTCTAATGTAAAAAAATAGGTCACCTTTAAAAACGCTTATAAACGAAAACGCGGCAAAACGCGGTACCGTGTTTAGCCACGTTAAGCCGCGTTTTGCGTCTGAAACATGGAAAACTTTGGCGTCTGAACCCATTTTTTTGCTTCTTGAAAAACGAGGTTAAACGCAACTACCTAAAAACGGCAATAAACGAGACTGTGTGCATGGACACATAGGATAACATTGAAGGTGTCCAACTGCCCCTGACATGCGTTTAACAGTGTCTCGTGTGCATGGGGCCTTAAAGGGGAATTGTACAAAAAAACAATATTGGTTAAACCCACAAGTGCTTTTTTTTACCACTATTATTCCTTGGCTTTTGGAATTTACAAATGCAACAATTTAGAAATTGGATGAAAGGTTTAGCACTTTTTAATAGTGCATTCTATATAAATATATTAATCAGACCAAAATGAGGAACAAATGAGGAGGAAAGAGGGACATTGCTCCAAATCAGTTACAGTCCCTCGAAATCAGGGACAATGGGGAGCTATGCAATAGGTATAAAGGGCCTGATCCACAAAAGGGATACGCCGGCGTTTCTACTGATACGCCGTCGTATCCCTGTTTCTATCTATGGAACTGATCCACAGAATCAGTTTCTCATAGATAGGCAGAAGATCCGACATGTGTAAGGGACTTACACTGTCGGATCTTAGGATGCAGTACCGCAGCCGCCGCTGGGGGCATTTCTCGTCGAAATCCAGCGTCGGGTATGCAAATTAGCACTTACGGAGATCCACGAAGCTTTTACGCTTAATTTTTTCTCCGTAAGTATTAGTTTGCCGTCGCAAAATTAGAGCTGCTTTTACAAAGTGTAAAGTTAGTACACCATGTAAAAGTAGACCCTTCTTTCCCGCGACGCTGTCAATTTTTTTTTTTAAAAAAAATTTTCCCGCCGCATCTCTTTTTTTCCCGACGCAACTTTTTTTACCCGGCGCGATTCACAAAACTCGGCGTAACGTAATTTCGCGCAATGCACGTCAGGAAAATCACGTCGGGAGCATGCATGCGCAGTATGTCCGGCGCGGGAGCGCGCCTAATTTAAATGGGACTCGCCCCATTAGATTAGGAACGCCTTGCGCCGGACGAATTTAAGTTACACCGCTCAAAATGTCTAGGTAAGTGCTTTGTGGATCGGGCACTTAGGTAGAGATTTTGCGGCGGTGTAACTTAAATCCGAATATTTAAGTTAAGCCCGCTCGTTGTGGATCAGGCCCAAAATGTATAAAATGAAACCAACATGTATACATCCTATGCAGTTACTTCTTCAAATTTAGTTCTAGAGCTCCATCTGCTGGCCAAGTAGCTATGTACTGTATATCCAGTGAGATGTGCTGACATACCAGTTGGCTGCAACCACATTGGACTTTGAAATATCTGCACATCACCCTATGTCAACAAGGAGTTGGGAGAAGATCTGGACTTCAGAGAAGATATATTGGCTACACATAACAGATAATGAACCGGGGTGGGAAAGTATTTATCCGAATCAGTTCCAGAACATAAAAAGCACAACACATACAAAGACAGCAAACATACAAATGCCACCCTGCCTATAAATGTCACAGTAATTATCTCAGCAATAAGAATAATAGATTACAGAGCAGACAGAGGACTGATTTGCAACCCAAATGTACACACCGTCAATTCATATACATAGACTCATTTATTTTTATAATGTTATACCATACATTTAGTTTCACATAGTTGTAGAGTGCCACTGAGTGTGGGATTTGCACACAGGATATTTATCTCACCCTGATCAAAAATGAACATAAAAACTAAAATGAGGAAAAAAACATTTTTTTAGAAATACAGGAGGTATGATATGTGTTTTATGGAGTAATTTAGTCTGCTTGTGGTCAGTTACATTGAATTTCATGGAGGAGGTGATGTATCCTATGACAAGTATTCAAATATATATGACAGGTACTGAGCAGGTGTAAATATTCAAAAAGTTTCACATTCATGTCATACCAGATTGGAGGATCCATGTTCCTATAAAGAATACAAAAAGAGCCCTAAAGTGTTACTAAACCCGCAACAGTATAATCAGTCTGTATATGCAGTAAAGCATGCTTGTTATACTAATTGTGGAACCTAAGTAGTTAATGCTCTGCATTGTATAAAAAAGACTGTATCATCCTGTCTTCTCTGATCCTCGTTTCCTTCCACTGTCCCCAATCCATTTCCTGATAGTACAGAGCTCTTGGAGTCACTCTGCACATGCTCAGTTTGGTGTGCATTGCTGGATAGTGTTTTTTTTTTCTTAGGAGAGTGCATGTTATCAGCACAGAGACAATCGTCACTGTCCAGACCAGGGACGTGCGGTGAGGGGAGTGGCTGGTGAGGCACTGGCTAGTATCAGAGCCAGATACAAACAGGTTACATACGACGCAAACAATAGAGCGAGAGCAAAAATTCTAGCACTAGACTTCCTTTATAACTCTAAACATGTAACCTTTTAAAAAATAAAGCATCGTCTATGGAGATTTTTAAGTACCGAAGTTTGGCGCCATTCTACGAGTGTGCGCAATTTTAAAGTGTGACATGTTAGGTACAGTGGGGATCGAAAGTTTGGGCACCCCAGGTAAAAATTTGTGTTAATGTGCATAACGAAGCCAAGGAAAGATGGAAAAATCTCCAAAAGGCATCAAATTACAGATTAGACATTCTTATAATATGTCAAAAAAAGTTAGATTTTATTTCCATCATTTACACTTTCAAAATGACAGAAAACAAAAAAAAATGGTGTCTGCAAAAGTTTGGGCACCCTGCAGAATTTATAGCATGCACTGCCCCCTTTGCAAAGCTGAGACCTGCCAGTGTCATGGATTGTTCTCAATCATCGTCTGGGAAGACCAGGTGATGTCAATCTCAAAGGTTTTAAATGCCCAGACTCATCTGACCTTGCCCCAACAATCAGCACCATGGGTTCTTCTAAGCAGTTGTCTAGAAAACTGAAACTGAAAATAGTTGACGCTCACAAAGCTGGAGAAGGCTATAAGAAGATAGCAAAGCGTTTTCAGATGTCAATATCCTCTGTTCGGAATGTAATTAAGAAATGGCAGTCATCAGGAACAGTGGAAGTTAAAGCAAGATCTGGAAGACCAAGAAAAATATCAGACAGAACAGCTCGCAGGATTGTAAGAAAAGCAATTCAAAACCCATACAAGGGGGGAAACTAAAGCGCTAGCCAATACTCCAAAGTGAGGGGTGGAAAATTAAACAACAAAATTAAAGTGAAAAATTAATGCTGCTCGAATCTAAATTGTGATAACAACAAACAAGCGATATGAATAAGGTGAATGATGAGCGCAATAAATTAATAAATGGTGCACATAAATAAAAAATTATATAAATGTGAAGCGTCCACTGTGAAAAAGATCTCTAAAATATAGAGAAAAATACACCAAGGTAATGCATTCATCAGTGAATCCCTGTGATGATTAAATGAATGATACCCAAATGATAAATCAAAATGTAAATCAACAATCCTCTGTAATAAGAGGAAGTGAATACCCAAATGTGACAAAGTTCATAGCCAGCAATCACTATGATAGTAGGAGGAAATGTGATTAAAATGTCCCAAATGATGACAATCCATCTGTGCACATGTGATGAAAAAAAATCCTTGTGTACAGCTGGGCTCACAGAGCGCTTACCTCCATATCATGAAAAACCAGCAAAGTGTATCCTCGGATGGGGTCAGTCCCAGAGGCGAGTGTCTCCCCGACTTCCTCCTCGCTGGATCAGCAGCCACGGTCCTATGGATCCTCGATGTGAGTGTCAGACAGAGACAGCGTCCTTCTCCCTGTGTTTGCAGTTGCGGTCTTCACCAAAATGGCGGCTCCGTTTTGCACATACACTAAAGGTGTCATAACTGTCGAGAGGAAGCTTTAGGATAGGACATGGTCACAACAGGTCACAGAAGGAACAAAAAAATCTTCAGAGAAAATTGAGTACTGTCCGAGGCTACAATCACATCAAGTAAAAAAATCTTCACAAAGGTAGAAGAAAATCTTCAAAAAAGGGTCCACAACAGGGCCAACAATAGCTTCCAACTTTTTTTAGAACTTAAAACTATTTCACACATTTAACTTTGTTTCTGTGACGAAAGACCAAAGATATCTCAAGAGAATGCTGAATTCCAAGAGGATTCAATTACTCAGGAGGAAATCAATAAAGCCTTTCAGGAAACGTCAGGGGGTAAGAGCCCAGGCCCGATTGGATCACCGATTAAGTACACATCAGCCGGTTTGGTTCCACGTAATGAATCTCCGTCCCAAACCGGCTGATGTGTACTTAATCGGTGATCCAAGCGGGCCTGGGCTCTTAGTTCTTTGAGATCTCAGCCCAGAGATCTCAAAGAACTGGAAGACTTTTGTAAGGAAGAATGGGCAAAGATACCTCAAACAAGAATTGAAAGACTCTTGGCTGGCTACAAAAAGCGTTTACAAGCTGTGATACTTGCCAAAGGGGGCAGTACAAGATATTAACTCTGCAGGGTGCCCAAACTTTTGCAGACGCCATTTTTTTGTTTTCTGTCATTTTGAAAGTGTAAATGATGTCAATAAAATCTAACTTTTTTTGACATATTATAAGAATGTCTAATCTGTAATTTAATGCCTTTTGGAGATTTTCCCATCTTTCCTTGGCTTCGTTATGCACATTAATACATTTTTTTACCTGGGGTACCCAAACTTTTGATCCCCACTGTATCTATTTACTCAGTATAACATCATCTTTCACATTATACAAACAAATCTGACTAACTTTAGTATTTTTAGTTTAAAAAATTGCTGCACAAATACTGTGTAACATAAAAAGTTGCCATAACAGCCATTTTATTACCTAGGGTGTCTGCTAAAACAATATATATAATGTTTGGGGGTTCTAAAGTAATTTTCTAGCATTAAAATTATGATTTTTACATTTAGGAGAGAAGTGTCAAAATTGGCCTGGGTGGCAAGTGGTTAACCCCTTGGCGTCGAGCGTACTCATATATGTGTCCTCGGCTTTCAGTGGTTATACCGGGATGATGCCTACAGCTCCAGGCATCATCCTGGTACCGTTTATTAGAGCAAGCGGGCGGTCGGCTTTCCAGGGATAACAACCGATGCGGCTAAAAGCCGCTTGGCTGTTATACCGGGAGACCCGATCTGTGATGCGCCACTTCCGGCACCTAGAGACAGACTGGCGCGAAGCCGGAAATGGCTTTGTTCCAGTCTCCTGCATGTAAGCAAGGAAGCGACGTCACAACGTCACTTCTGGTTTACTCGGCTGCCAACGGTGCTGGTTTTTTAAAAAAAAATACAGTATTTAGAATCGCCGCTTTTGGTGATCTGAATTCTTTGAAGTGCAAAGGAGGCATTGGAGGTCTTTTAGACCCCCGATCCCTCCATAAAGAGTACCTGTCACCACCTATTACTGTCACAAGGGATGTTTACATTCCTTGTGACAGCAATAAAAGTGATCAATTTTTTTTTAAATAAATAAATAAATAGGAAAAACATTTTTTTATTTTAGTGCCCCCCATGAGTACAAAACAGATTATAGCGCACACATGCAAAAATGACATTTATCCTGCAAGGCTAGTTAAAAACACCTGAAAATATCCAAAAATACAGGGGTTTGGTCACACTATATGGTCATATAGTGCTAAGCCCACTTACTGCAACAAAGTACCCCGAATTAGTGGGTCCTAACCTATTAATAGAATGAAAGAACCTGTGTCTCAACCATGGGAGATAAACTCCTCTATATGGGAGAACTGAAGGGATTCCACCTATACACTGGTGGCCACTAATAAGAGGTAATGAAGACGGGGAGGGGTGCTCCCTGTCCCTGTGAGCTCACGCAGCAAAGAAAACGCATACAAAAGTCACGCCTTCGCACATGTAAACCGTGTTCAAATCACATGTGAGGTATCGCCACGATCGTCAGAGCGAGAGCAATAATTCTAGCACTAGACCTCCTCTGTAACTCTAACCTGGTAACCGTTATTTTTTTTTAAAGCGTCGCCTATGGAGATTTTTAGGTACCGTCGTTTGTCGACATTCCACGAGTGTACGCAATTTCAAAGTGTGATATGTTTGGTATCTATTTACTCGGCATAACAACACCTTTCCCATTATACAAAAAAATTAGGCACTACCCCCGAAGGAGCTGCTGGTTTGTTTTGGGTGGCACATTACCTCTGTATCTCCGCCGTCTAGGGTATTGGATGAGAGCTGTAGTAAAGTCAATGTCCACAGGTGTCTTTTCTGTGCTTTTATTACCCAGCCGGGTAAAAACGACAAACAGTGGATAGGTGAAGGCATAACAAAATAGGAAACAGCTAATTCAGGTGTAACTGGGTATGGAAACAGTCCTGCTTCCTACGACAATTTTACTTCGCCACTCTAGCCAGAGTGGGTATAGTGCATCTGGACGGGCCTCTCTCACCAGCCTGGCAGCCAGAGTGTCACTCGGATAAATAGGATTGAGTCTCTGCCACAGACCCTCCTGAAGACTGGAGACAATTTTGGTCCAAAATCCCTCTTAACTGGATTCAGCACCCGGTTCTCCTTCACATAGCTTTGGTTAAATCAGTAACTGATAGGCGACCTGCGTCCAGCCACTCAGAACCAAAGTGTCCTCTGATGAATGGACAGGCCTCTCCTGAAACACCAGCTTCGTGCTCGGTATCTACTGGACAGGTTCCTCATCAGTCAGCTTACTCCAATTGGACGGACAGCCCAAGACCAGCTGGCAAATTAGGGATCCAGTCGACTCACTGGATCCACCAAACAGATGAGTGCACTCCAGACCAACGTGGTCCCAGAGCCAGGAACACACACGCACACACACACCCCGGCTAGGAGGGCCACACACGGGGGTGGTGGGATGACTGCCCAGCTCAAGGGCAGGAACACAGCAACCCAAACTAATGGCGTCTGCCCCTTAAATACCCCTCCCCAGCATGCACAGCGAGGTGGCCTACCCTCCTGATAGGTTGCTGAGAGGAGATATTCAAGTGAACTTGACCCCACTGCTGCCACCTGCCGTCTGGGCGTGACGGGAGTCCCCAAACAAAAGGACAGAACACAGCACAGCCAAGCTGGAGCAGTGACCCCAAATTTAACCAAATAACAGGTTCAGAGCCAACTACATCTCTGAACTTCCCCTAAATTTACAATAGCACCAGCTCTGAAAATAGCCAGGCGCTATATATATATATATATATATATATATATATATATATATATATATATATATATAATGTTTGGGGGTTCCAAGTAATTTTCTAGCATAAAATACGGATTTTAACTTGTAAGCAACAAATGTCAGAAGTAGGCTTATGCCCCGTACACACGATCGGAATTTCCGATGGAAAAAGTCCAGTGGACGCGGCATTAGTCATGAAACGATTAACATAAGTAAGTAATATACAAATAATTATTATATGTTGTTTTTAATGTAACAAGCAGGTGGCCTAACAGACAAATTACTAAAGTTTGAGGTTAGAACTTCCAACCAGTAATTTCACAGTAAATAGATAAATAATACATTATTACGTTATAACATATAGCATAGTAATATATGATTTTGATTGATAGACATAATCAATTATTTAGAATTAGATTACCGAAAAATTAGCCTGACTGGCGAAACTAAAGAAGAGAGAAGAGAAAATGTCTTAATGCACACAACAGGCTCAATGAAAAAGCCCAATAATAATGCACCAGTATATGAATGTACAATAATCTAATTACATAAGATGTTCTGTTCTACCAGAGCTAGGGGCGATAGCTGAAAACTTCATTAAGTCGATTGGGCTATTGGCTTTGAGGCCACAAATCCAAAGGTATTCCCTCTGCAGGACCCGCCTGTTCCAGTCACCACACCTCTAATGTCTGGATCCACAAGTTCCAAAGCCCAAAATTGGAGCTCAGGTATGGCCACCACCGGATGGCCGTGGAGATGTTGTGCAGCCGTCGGGCCTTCAATGACGCATTTCCCGTGCGCCAACCTGGGTTCTGAATCTCTGCATTATGTGCTGTCAAAAAATATAAATCACGCTAACTCTAAACCATGTGAAACAAATGTTTGAATCACAAAATACACAAAACTATGTGATATATGGTATAAATCATAAGCTATGTGATAGATGAGGGTATATATAAACCACTGATATACCAAAAAACAAGAGAGGTTAGTAGCCACTAGAGGGCACTATAAAGCACTCTCAAGCCCCTCAATAACAGTGAAACAGTGATGATATTGATAATGAACATCAAAAAGATATTAGATCATATCATTAAATCAATAAATATTAACCAAATAAAGAATATATAAATATATGAATAAAGTAAAAATTGTGGCAATAAAGTCCATAAATGTTTAACACGTGAAATGCCAGACACCCATGCTCTGTGCCAAGTTCCAAAATCAGTTAAAAAAGTGTCCAAATAAAAGTGATGTATCCTCCACCAAACTATAGATTGGCTCCTTACCAGAACGCCATGATCCCTTATGACAGGGGATCGTGAACAGCATATATTAGGTAGTCACTCCCAGTCTTGCAGTTCAGACAGATACGATCCCTAACTTTGGGTCTCATCCACAAGTGAATAAACTTCACCAACATCAATGCCCACCATGTAAAAAACAATAATAGCTCCACATAGCGCAATAAATTAGTAAAAAAGATTTATTAAAAGTTGTATTGCACTTACAAACATGCAGTTAAAAAATGCCTCAAATCTGATGTGCCGGCTAGTACCCAAATTCCCAGACACCCGTCCACTGGGGGAACGTTTGGAGCTCTTGGGTGACGACGGTGCGCCACTCCACCCTACATCCGTTTTGTAAAATATTACTTCTTCCAGGGGCACGGGCAGCGCGCTGCGTCACCTCTGTATAAATAAAACTAAATGAAACCAAGCCTCACTCTGGTTCATGGCCAGCTCCCAGACCTGCGCTGTAACAGGCAAAAAATGGCTCCAACATGGCGCCCAGCACCGCAGACAACCTGCGCGGAAGCAAGCGGACAGACTCCAACATGGCACCCAACACCACAGGAAACCCATGGTGTCCATCAAAAAGTGGATTAATATGAAGCCAATGCTTATCTATTGTAAAGCTTACAAAGAAAATAATGCAGCGCCTCCAAATATAGATTATTATAATCTTAAAACATGTGCTATCAACACAGCATTCATAATGTGCAAAATGCATCCACAATATTCCATTTTTTTTAAAAAAATAAGTCAGTGGGAATAAAGTCCAATGCAAAAGTGTCCAAAACATGCAATAAATATCACCGCAAAGAAAGTGTCTTCCACTAGCTAATGAAAATCCTCTCCACCACGTGTGAGCAACAGAGCAACAATGCACTCACCCACATTAAAGTGATTAAACGATTGTCATGACAAATAAAACAGTGTACTTATAAAGAGAGCCGCCAGTTCCAGGCATAAAAGTGGTGGTGAGATGTCAGGGTGTAGCTCCTGCCCCAATGCGTTTCATGCAAATGCACGTCTTCAGGGAATGCAAGTAGGTGCACTGTTTTATTTGGCATAACAATCCATTTACTGGCATTTGGATGAAGCCTTTTACTTTTCTATGTGGAATCTATACTTTTTAATAAATATACTAACTAGACTATAAGATGTCCTCTGTTTGTTTCCTTGTGGTGAATGCTTTTTTTCCCAGACAGTATCAAGCAAACTTTCTGACTGACCCCAGTGGTGAGAAACGGTACTGCGGGTTGTCCCCATTGTGAGAATGGAGCTGGTTGACCACATGTGAAGGATCCTACTGATGTGAATGCACATGTTGCTGCTTTCTTCTGGCAGCTTTAATGTCGGTAAGTGCATTTTAGCTCTGTTGCTCACACGTGGTGGAGGGGATTTCCATTATCTGGTGGAAAACGCTTTGGGGTAGATTCACTAAGACTTACGACGAATCCCCGCCGTCGTATATTTAAGCGTATTCTCAAACTGAGATACGCTTAAATATTGCTAAGATACGACGTCTCCTACGCCGTCGTATCTTAACTGCATATTTACGCTGGCCGCTAGGGGCGTGTACGCTGATTTACACCTAGAATATGTAAATCAGCTAGATACGCCTATTGACGAACGTACGCCCGGCCGTCGCAGTACAGATACGCCGTTTACGTTAGGCTTTTTCCAGCGTAAAGATAAACCACCAAAAACATGGCGCAGCCAATGTTAAGTATGGCCTGCGGAACCGCGTCAAATTTTTCACATTTTACACGTCGTTTGCGTAACTCGTTCGTGAATGGGGCTGGCCGTAATTTACGTTCACGTCGAAAGCATGACGATTTGCCCACGTCATTTGGAGCATGCGCACTGGGATACGTCCACAGACGGCGCATGCGCCGTTCGTTAAATGCGTAAAATACGTGGGGTCACTAGTATTTTACATAGAACACTCCCCCAACCAGCCTATTTTGAATTAGGCGGGCTTACGCTGGCCCAGTTACACTGCGCCGCCGTAAGTTTCAGCGCAAGTTCTTTGTGAATACAGGACCTGCGGCTCAAACTTACGGCGGCGTAGTGTATCTGAGATACGCTACACCGGCCAAAATCTACGTGAATCTACCCCTTTCTTTGCAGTGATATTTATCACATGTTTTGAACTCTTTTGCATTGGTTATTCACTCTGACTTCTTTTTTATGATAATTTTTGAATATTGTGGATGCTTTTTGCACATTGTAAATGCTGTGTTGACAGCACATGTTATAAGCTTGTAACATTTTATATTTGGAGGTGCTGTATTA
The DNA here is from genome assembly GCF_905171775.1 of Rana temporaria. Taxonomy (NCBI): domain Eukaryota; kingdom Metazoa; phylum Chordata; class Amphibia; order Anura; family Ranidae; genus Rana; species Rana temporaria. The sequence goes on along the minus strand of NC_053500.1, from coordinate 53,718,814 downwards.
TTTTCTTTGTTGGTTTGTATGGGTATTGTATATTTACCTACCCATTTATTTTCTTTAGCGCTGACCCCCATGTATCTTCTCTCTATGACTTGTTTATTAACCTTTCAACTTCCGTATCCTGCACATCTGTTCATTAACCCCTTTATCTCTATTCTTCCACTGTATGTGACCAATACATTGACCCCTTCATCTCCACCTCCATCCAGGGCCAGAATGGGACAAATTTGGCCCTGGACTTCATCCAGACCGGCCCACTTTAATTCAATAAAATGCTGCCACCCCCCTTAAAAAAAATCACGCCCACCAAAAGGCCCCTACATCCATTATTGTATATCATGAGAGGGTGAGAGAGAGAGAGAGAGAGAGAGAGAGAGAGAGAGAGGGAATGAGAGAGCGAGAGAGAGGGATTGAAAGAGTGAGGGGGGGGTGAGGGAAGGGGGGTGAGAGGGGTGGGTCAGAGAGGGGGGTGAGTGTAAAAGAGAGGGGGTGAGTGTAGGACCCCTTTCACACTGAAGCATTTTTTGGGCTAAAAATAGCACCTGTAAAGCACCGGAAAAAACGCATCCCCTGCATTCCCAGTGTGAAAGCCCGATTCCTTTACACTGGGGAGCTGCGCTGACAGGACGTTAAAAAAAAGTCCTGCAAGCAGCATCTTTGGGGCGGTGGAGGAGCGGTGTACAGAGAGGAGGTGGAGGAATCGAGGTTCTGGGAGGGCCCGCGCTTACACCTGTTCGCCTCTTCGGTGGTCAGGGAGGGGGTGGAGCTCTTCTCCCTCCTCGACTCTAACATTCAACTGCCCTCCTCGCTGGCCACCTTCCCCAAATCCCTGCAGCTGTTTGCTGCCACTCTCCCGCTGCACTCTGCATAAAAAACGGCCCACTAAGCCATCGGCCCACCGGGAAACTCCCGGTAGTCCCGATGGCCAGTACATGCCTGCCTCCATCTGTGTTTGATCTGTATAAACTGTATCTAGTGTACCATTACTCAGCTCTATGTTTTAACCTCCTTAACACCAGTATGTTTCTATACTTCCAAAATAGTAAAGCAAAAAATGAGACCCCCTTCTACAATGGGGGCATTTGGAGGTTTACTTACTGTTCTGGCATTTTTATTTTATTTTACTTTTTTTTTTTATCTTTTTTGCTTTCTATGGTAAAACATAAAAAAACTCATTGGTCAGGGGTTTTAAATACCACCAAAAAAAAAAATGTATCTTTCTAAAAGAAAATGTTGTAAATGAATTTGGGTACAGTGTTGCATTGACACAATTATTGTCAATCAAACTATTACAGCATTGGAAACTGAAAAATTAAGGGGTATTACAAGCCATTAGTCAAGTGGATAAAATATGTTAACTTAGAAGAAAAAAGTTGGGTTTATTTAGTAATAATAACACCCAATGGGTAGAAATATTCTATGAAAGTTGGAACGTGACTGCTTGCAATGGAAAGAACTTTACATTTTTGTTCCTCTTGTTTAGTAAATGACAACCCCATCACCGCTAGCAGTCAAAATATAACAGAAGTAATATAATTGTAATAACACTATTTATGGCATTTTTATTATATATTTTTCTTGCTAGTAATGGCGGCGATCTGTGATTTGTAGTGGGACTGCGACATTGCGGTGGACAGATAGGACACAATTGACACATTTTTGGGACCATTGACATCTATACAGCGATCAGTGCGATACAAATGCACTGATTACTGTATAAATATCACAGGCAGGGAAGGGGTTAACACTAGAGGGCGATCAAGGGGTTAAGTGTGTGTCCTAGGGAGTGTTTCTAACTGTAGGGGAATGGGACTACCTGGAGGAGCCGCGCGCCCACCGCAAGCTCCGTGAGTGTGACCGCAGGTCCCGCAGACTCTATGTATATGTTTTTGGGGGTATTTATTAAAGGGAAAAAGTAAAAAATATTGCATTTTTTTTTCAAAATTGTCACTCTTTTTTTCATTTATTGTACAAAAAATAAAAACCGCAGAGGTGATCAAATACCACCAAAAGAAAGCTCTATTCGTGGGGAAAAAAGACGTCAATATTATTTGGGAGCCAAAAAAACAACATTGATTAAACCCACAAGTGCGTTTTTTCCACTACTTTTCCTTTATATTGGCTTTTGAAATTTACAAATGCAGGAATTTAGAAATTGAATGAAGGGTTTAGCACTGAGAAACACTTTTTGATAGATAAAAAGTACATTTTATATACAGTACATCTATATGGATCAGACCAAAAGGAGGGACAAATGAGTAGGAAAGAGGGACAGAGGGACATTGCTCCAAATCAGGGACAGCTGGGAGCTATGCCGGAAGTGCTGCAGTGCATACAGTTGAATAAAGTGTAATTTTGTGACTCTTAAATAAATTAACAAAAAGCAAACATTTAATGGTTAATTAAGTTTGCTTTTTATTGCAGGGCTCCCTATTTTTATTTCCTACCTAAAATAAAATGATGCCAAGTATCCCATGAAACAACTTCCTCTTTAGTTATTCTTGGAAACAATATCTTGTCACTGCCTGACTTTGATCTCTACATACCTCACTATTCAAGCATCAATATTTCATGTTATATTGTGTTAGGTAGTAAAAGTAAAATCATATATCGTTATATTATTATGACAATGCCATATACATGTCTTCATAATTTTATATAACTTTTGTAAGTAGCAATCTATTTTGCTTTTATCATTTAGGAGCTTGTTTATCATAAAGATGATCAGTCCCCGGGCACATCTTTCTATTTATGTCCGGTGTTATTCTGGGGCAAGGGAAACCTGTATGCTTCTTTTCACATTTTAAGACAGGCATGTGAATAGTAAGACCAACCACTCGTCCGATCTTTATTGTTTTATTATGAATCTATATTCTGCAGGTGTGGTTTCTTTCATCTGTGATATACAGTGCCTTGGAAAAGTATTCATACCCCTTGAAATTTTCCACATTTTGTAATGTTACAACCAAAAATGTAAATGTATTTTATTAGGATTTTATGTGATAGACCAACACAAAGTGGCACATAATTGTGAAGTGGAAGGAAAATGATAAATGGTTTTCAATTTTTTTTTTTTTTTTATAAATATCTGAAAAGTGTTGCATGCATTTGTATTCAGCCCCCTTTACTCTGATACCCCTAACTAAAATCTAGTGGAACCAATTGCCTTCAGAAGGCACCTAATTAGTAAATAGAGTCCACCTGTGTGTAATTTATTCTCAGTATAAATACAGCTGTCCTGTGAAGCCCTCAGGGATTTGTTAGAGAACCTAAGAGCTGGTTCACACAGGGGCGGCACGACTTTGGGGGCGACTCGGCAAGGCGATCTCAAGACGACTTAAGAGGCGACTTGCAAAATGACTTCTGTATTGAAGTCAATGCAAGTCGCCCTGAGTCGCCCCCAAAGTCGTACAAGAACCCTTTTCTAAGTCGGAACGACTTGCGTCGCTCCTATTAGAACGATTCTATTGAATAGAGCGGAGAGCGACTTGTCAGGCGGCTGAGTCACCTGACGAGTCACCCCTGTGTGAACCGGCTCTGAGTGAACAAAAATCATCATAAAGGCCAAGGAACACACCAGACAGGTCAGGCCAGGGATAAAGTTGTGGAGGGTTAGGTTATAAAACAATATCCCAAGCTTTGAACATCTCACGGAGCACTGTTCAATCCATCATCTGAAAATAGGGAGAGTATGGCACACCTGCAAACCTACCAACACATGGCCGTCCACCTAAACTGACAGGCCGGGCAAGGAGAGCATTCATCAGAGAAGCAGCCAAGAGGCCCATGGTAACTCTGGAGGAGCTGCAGAGATCCACAGCTCAGGTGGGAGAATTTGTCCACAGGACAACTATTAGTCGTGTACTCCACAAATCTGGCCTTTATAGAAGAGTGGCAAGAAGAAAGCCATTGGTGAAAGAAAGCCATAAGAAGTCCTGTTTGCAGTTTGTGAGAAGCCATGTGGGGGACACAGCAAACATGTGGAAGAAGGAGCTCTGGTCAGATGAGACCAAAATGTACTCTTGGCCTAAAAGCAAAATGCTATGTGTGCGGAAAACTAACACTGCACATCACCCTGAACACACCATCCCAACTGTGAAACATGGTGGTGGCAGCATTATGTTGTGGGGATGCTTTTCTCCAGCAGGGACAGGGAAGCTGCTAAGAGTTTATGGGAAGATGGATGGAGCCAAATACAGGGAAATCTTAGAAGAAAACCTGTTACTCTACAAAAGGCTTGAGACTGGGGCGGAGGTTCACCTTCCAGCAGGACAAAGACCCTAAACATACAGCTAGAGCTACAATGGAATGGTTTAGATCAAAGCTTATTCATTTGTTAGAATGGCCCAGCCAAAGTCCAGACCTAAATCCAATTGAGAATCTGTGGCAAGACTTGAAAATTGCTGTTCATAGACGCTCTCCATCCTATCTGACAGAGCTTGAGCTATTTTGCAAAGAAGAATGGGCAAAAATGTCACTCTCTAGATGTGCAAATCTGGTAGAGACATCCCCAAAAAGACTTGCAGTTGTAATTGCATTGAAAGGTGATTCTACAAAGTATTGACTCAGGGGGGCGCTATACAAATGTACCCCACACTTTTCACATATTTATTTGTAAAAAAAATTGAAAACCATTTATCATTTTCCTTTCACTTCACAATTATGTGCCACTTTGTGTTGATCTATCACATAAAATCCCAATAAAATACATTTAGGTTTTTCGTTGTAACATGACAAAATGTGGAAAATTTCAAGGCTCTGTACACATGAACATATGAATGAAGTTTGGCATACATATTAGGGGTGCGCATCTTCACCGGTCTCACGATTCGATTCGATTACGATTATCTGGTCAACGATTCGATTCGATTCGATTCCGCGATGCATCACGATGCATCAAGATTACCAACGAGCTCTCACTTCCGCTTGGGCCGCCTAGGTGGCCCTTCATCCCCGTAATATTCTGAGACACATCACAGGTCCCAGAAGATTGTCCAGCTATGCAGGACAGCGCAGTGAGACATGTGCACCTGGCTGTGAAGCTGCAAGCTGTCACAGCCGGATGCCCACAGTAGTATTGCCAGCGCCATGGACAGAATGGAGGGTTCGGGTGGCCACGTCGCTGGATTGTGGGACAGCTGAGTGTCTTTTTATTAAAAGTCAGAAGATACACTGTTTTTTGAAGCTGCTGACTTTTAATAACTTATTTTTTTACTGAACTCTGCTTTTAAATAAAAATAAACTCATTCCCTTAAAGTGGAGTTCCACCCAAAAGTGGAACTTCTGCTTTAAGCACTCCTCGCCCCCTGCCATTTTTAATGGGACTTTTTGTCACAGCTGCCTAGGTGACTCCTCCTGTCGCCCTAGGTGGCTCCTCCTTGCCAGCAATCTTCTGGGACACAGGTCCCAGAAGATTGTCTGGCCAATGGCAGATAACAGTGCGCGCCTGGCCATGAAGCCGTAAGCTATCATGGCCGGGTGCCCACAGTAGATATGGCGGGGTTGAGGAGAGGAGCGGGGAAAGGTATGGGACTCTGTGCGGCCGCATCGCTGGACTGAGGGACAGGTAAGTGTCAGTTTAATTGAAGTCACCAGCTACACTTTTTGTAGCTGGTGACTTTTACTAAACTAAAAAACGGTGGAACTCCGCTATAAGTAGTGCACTAATCCGGTGCACTACAGGGTACAGACATATACACATGTGGTGCTGGGAGGTCAGGAGAGATTATAATCCACAGCAAACAGCCCTGTGAAGTTCCCTGTACTGTGTCTGTGTTGAAATTACCCTGGATTCCCAAAATCACACATTCCAGCACACTAGGAGTTAACACAATGAAATGTGCAAATTTAGGAGATCAGGGTAATGTCAACACAGAGCACATGTAGGAAAAAGAATACAGCTGTAACTAAGGCCCCTTTCACATTGAGGAGTTTTTCAGGCGGTAAAGCGCTAAAAATAGCGCTGCTATCCCGCCTGAAAAAATCCTGCACTGCAGACTCAATGTGAAAGCCCGAGGGCTTTCACACTGAGGCGATGCGCTGGCGGGAGACAAAAAAATCTCCTGTCAGCAGCATCTTTGGAGCGGTGAGAGGAGCGGCATGTATACCGCTCCTTCACCGCTCCTTCCCATTGAAAACAATGAGATACCGCGGCAATACCGCCCGCAATGCGCCTCTATAGAGGCGCATTGCGGGCGATATTAACTCTTTATCGGCCGCTAGCGGGGGTTAATACCGCACCGCTAGCGGCTGATACCCGCGGCAATTCCGGCGGTATAGCGCCACTATTTTTAGCGGCGTTATACGCCACCGCAGCTCCCGCCCCAGTCTGAAAGGGGCCTAAGAGTACCCGTTTTGAAATACATGCCGTTCTAAACCATTAAATGTCCACTGCTGCATGTGCTTTTTAAAATATATAAAGCTTCTCATACCTGCATTTCTGTCTGTGTATGCTCTATATTCCGCACGTGACTCTGTCCTGTACAGCCCGCCTCTTGCCTCTCGTTCTCCTCTTTCCCGACATCAGTGGGAGTTCTCAGCCCCGCCCACCGTCTGTACTGTAGCCATCAGATGAGAAGAGAGGCTGGCGGGGCTGACTTCAGGAGACACGTGGGAGGTGAGAGGCGGGCCAGAGCGTGCAGTCACATAAGGGGAATATACAGACAGAAATATAGGAATGAAACACAGTATATTTTAAAAAGCACACGCAGCAGTGTCCCCTGAATGGATTATAGCAGCATGTATTGCAAAACGAGCATTTTAAAACACACGCTCGGAGCGCTCTCCCGGGAGGGGCGGGGCAAGTCGGGATGACGTCACCGACATAGATTATTGGGGTCACATGCATCGATGCAGAATCGGGGGCCCCCGAATCTCGATGCATCGATGCAACGATTATATTCAACACCCCTAATACATATACAGTAAAATCTTTGATTGCGAGCATAATTCATCCTGGAAACATGCTTGTAATCCAAAGCACTTGTATATCAAAGCGAATTTCCCCATAAGAAATAATGTAAACTCAGATGATTCGTTCCACAACCATTTATTCATAAGTCTTTCAGTTTATAGTCCATATAAAAAGATTATAGTAATGTGATAGGTTGTGTAACCATAAAATGTCCATCCACAAATGGCAGCCTCCACAAGAGAAGCATCTCTAAGTGTAGCAATATGGTTACATTTAATGAAGGTACAACAATTAGCAACTTACATGGTTGATGATTAAAAGAGGCACATCTAAGTATGCAGGCATCCGGGGTAAAGATGTCCACATAGACCGTCCTCCTCACCACCATTGACATCATCCCTTCCACACTGCGCTCCATGAGCAGTTTAAGCCTGGCTTTCAGAACGCTCTACTGCAGGGTAGTCTTCCTGGTCACGATTGCAGACAGCTTCACCCCGGATGCCTGCATACTGAGATGTGCCTCTTTTAATCATCAACCATGCGAATTGGTAAATGTTGTACCTTCATTAGATGTAACCATATTGCTACACTTAGAGGCGCCTCTCTTCTCTTTTATACTCTGTAGCTCCTGATTGATTTCTGCTTCTAATCCCCTTGTGGAGGCTTCCATTTGTGGATGGACATTTTATGGTTACACAACCTCGTCACATTAATATAATCTTTTTATATGCACTATAAACTGAAGGATTTATGAATAAATGGTTGTGGAACAAATTATTTAATTTTCCATTATTTCTTATGGGTAAAGCTGTCCACATAGACCATTCTCCTCACAGCCGGCTCTCAAGGATGTCAGTCTGCAATCATGACCGGGAAGACTACCCTACAATAGAGCGATCAGAAAGCATAGCTTGAACCGCTCGTGGAGCGCAACATGGAAGGGATGACGTGGATGGCTGTACGGAGATGTTGTACCTTCATTAAATGTAACCATATAGCTACGTCGCCTCTCGTTTTTTTTTTTATACTCAGTTGTGACATGACGCTACTTGTATATCAAGACATCGCCTGTATATAAAGGCAAAATGTATCAAAAAATGTTGCTTGTCTTGCAAAACACTCTCAAACCAAGGTTTTACTGTATACAGGGAGTGCAGAATTATTAGGCAAGTTGTATTTTTGAGGATTCATTTTATTATTGAACAACAACCATGTTCTCAATGAACCCAAAAAACTCATTAATATCAAAGCTGAATATTTTTGGAAGTAGTTTTTAGTTTGTTTTTAGTTTTAGCTATTTTAGGGGGATATCTGTGTGTGCAGGTGACTATTACTGTGCATAATTATTAGGCAACTTAACAAAAAAAAAATATATACCCATTTCAATTATTTATTTTTACCAGTGAAACCAATATAACATCTCAACATTCACAAATATACATTTCTGACATTCAAAAACAAAACAAAAACAAATCAGTGACCATTATAGCCACCTTTCTTTGCAAGGACACTCAAAAGCCTGACATCCATGGATTCTGTCAGTGTTTTGATCTGTTCACCATCAACATTGCGTGCAGCAGCAACCACAGCCTCCCAGACACTGTTCAGAGAGGTGTACTGTTTTCACTCCTTGTAAATCTCACATTTGATGATGGACCACAGGTTCTCAATGGGGTTCAGATCAGGTGAACAAGGAGGCCATGTCATTAGTTTTTCTTCTTTTATACCCTTTCTTGCCAGCCACGCTGTGGAGTACTTGGACGCGTGTGATGGAGCATTGTCCTGCATGAAAATCATGTTTTTCTTGAAGGATGCAGACTTCTTCCTGTACCACTGCTTGAAGAAGGTGTCTTCCAGAAACTGGCAGTAGGACTGGGAGTTGAGCTAGACTCCATCCTCAACCCGAAAAGGCCCCACAAGCTCATCTTTGATGATACCAGCCCAAACCAGTACTCCACCTCCACCTTGCTGGCGTCTGAGTCGGACTGGAGCTCTCTGCCCTTTACCAATCCAGCCACGGGCCCATCCATCTGGCCCATCAAGACTCACTCTCATTTCATCAGTCCATAAAACCTTAGAAAAATCATTCTTGAGATATTTCTAGGCCCAGTCTTGACGTTGCAGCTTGTGTGTCTTGTTCAGTGGTGGTCGTCTTTCAGCCTTTCTTACCTTGGCCATGTCTCTGAGTATTGCACACCTTGTGCTTTTGGGCACTCCAGTGATGTTGCAGCTCTGAAATATGGCCAAACTGGTGGCAAGTGGCATCTTGGCAGCTGCACGCTTGACTTTTCTCAGTTCATGGGCAGTTATTTTGCGCCTTGGTTTTTCCACACGCTTCTTGCGACCCTGTTGACTATTTTGAATGAAACGCTTGATTGTTCGATGATCACGCTTCAGAAGCTTTGCAATTTTAAGAGTGCTGCATCCCTCTGCAAGATATCTCACTATTTTTGACTTTTCTGAGCCTGTCAAGTCCTTCTTTTGACCCATTTTGCCAAAGGAAAGGAAGTTGCCTAATAATTATGCACACCTGATATAGAGTGTTGATGTCATTAGACCACACCCCTTCTCATTACAGAGATGCACATCACCTAATATGCTTAATTGGTAGTAGGCTGTCGAGCCTATACAGCTTGGAGTAAGACAACATGCATAAAGAGGATGATGTGGTCAAAATACTCATTTGCCTAATAATTCTGCACTCCCTGTATTGAATGAAGCTTGCTGTAATTTAGCTAGAAGACTGAGGGCATCTAGTGGTGGAAAATGGGTACTATAGAGTGGGGGTAGCTGCCTTATTCTATTGATGAGTGTTTCAACAAATGTTGCTTTTATATTTCATCTTTTAATGGGCAATACATTTTTTTTAGCTGGAGTTCTGATTTAATAGGTTTGTAGGTTTGATCGCATTCCAAAGGAAACTTTTGTTGTTTTACTGGAGTGACAAAAGGCCTAGGTTGAGCAAGCGCACTTTATTTACTCCCAAAAAACAGGGGGGTAGATTCAGTAACATTTGCGTATTTTTTACGTAGGCGCAGGGCACCGTTTTTGCCCTGCGCCCCCGCAAATTTTCTGCGCTACCCTCGATTCACGGAGCAGTAGCTCCTTAAATTGCGTGGGCGATCCGGCAAAATGCCCGGCGTAAGCGCGCGCATTTAAATGATCCCGTAGGGGTCCAGCGCCATTCACGATTCACTTAAGCAAACTACGTAAATTTCAAATTTTGCGACGCGGGAACAACGGGTATCCTTAGCATTGGCTGCCCCTGCTTTTAGCATGTGCAGCCTTACGCGAAACCCGACGTACGCAAACAACGTAAACTGCGTACGCAGGGCTCGCATAATGTTGTGAATCAGCGTTCGTATGCAATTTGCATACTATACGCTGACCACAATGGGAACGCCACCTAGCGGCCTGCGTAAGAATGCAGTCTAAGATATGAGGGCATAAGAGCCTTATGCCACGCATATCTTAGGCTGCAGTCGGCGTAACGAGCTCTCTGAATCAGGAGAAGTTGTTACGCCGGGGCAAGTAAGCAATTGCGCTGCGTAACTATGGTTACGCAGGCGCAATTGCTCTTTGAATCTGGGCCCGTGTGGTTTGGGGGTCCCGAATCTGCATAAAGCAGTAGTAAACCGCAGTGAATGAAAAAAAAAAATCCCTGGTAAGACAATGTCATAATTGCGATGCATACTAGCACATTATGAGAGACCTAACTTAGAACAAAGTCCTCCAGTGCTACGCTTTCACCGCTGAGAGGGCTGACATCTTCCCCTGCTCTTCCTTCCAGGTTCACATCCTCTGGCTACATGAATGGTGGGGGACGTGATGACGTTTACGGCACGGACTCTGAAGGTCCAGCACTGTAAGCTGGACCTTCAGAGTGCATGCAACGGTAACATCACCAGCTGCAGGCACTCTGAATATCTCCTAAACTGCGCAAGTTTAGGAGATATTCACAATACCTACAGGTACACCTTACCATAGGCTTGCCTGTAGGTACCAAGTGGTAGAACAGAGTTCATATCAGCCAAAATTACCATTGCAAAGTTTTGTAAGTCAGCAGTCCTGCCTTTCGAACAGCTCAAGCTTAACTGCCTCCGACCCGCGCTATAGCGTGGGCCTTAATTGCCAGGAAGGCATCCCCAATCCTGGCCCCTTACGTGATCAGCTGTTAGCCAATGACAGCTGATCACGTGATGTAAACAGAAGATCGGTAATCTTTTTTTTTCTTACGCTGACAGCATGAGGAAAATAAAAAGCCAATCACTGGCTTCTATCAGAGGGACATCAGTCCCAAACAGGGAGAGCCACTGTTGCAATGTTGTATATCACTGCTGCCTATCAGTGCCACATCAGTGAAACCTTTCAGTGCTGCCTATCAGTGTGACCTACCAGTTCCACCTCATCAGTGCCCATCAATAAAGGAGAAAAATTATCTTGCTGAAGAAAAGCAGGCCCAAACCATGATGCTGCCACCACCATGTTTGACAGTGGGGATGGTGTGTTCAGGGTGATGAGCGGTGTTGCTTTTACGCCAAACATAACGTTTTGCATTGTTGCCAAAAAGTTCAATTTTGGTTTTATCTGACCAGAGCATGTTTGGTGTGTCTCCCAGGTGGCTTGTGGCAAACTTTAAACGAGTGGCTTTCTTCTTGCCACTCTTCCATAAAAGCCAGACTTGTGCAGTATACAACTGATTGTTGTCCTATGGACATAGTCTACCACCTCAGCTGTAGATCTCTGCAGTTCATCCAGAGTGATCATGGGCCTCTTGGCTGCACCTCTGATCAATCTTCTCCTTGTATGAGCTGAAAGTTTGCATAGTGCGCCTTGTTTAAAGCTTGGGATCAGCTGCAGGGATAAGCAATTAGCGGACCTCCAGCTGTTGCCAAACTACAAGTCCCATCATGCCTCTGCCTCAGGGTGTCATGCTTGATGCTGTCAGAGTCTCGCTATGCCTCATGGGACTTGTAGTTTGGCAACATCTGGAGGTCCGCTAATTGCTTATCCCTGAGCTATGGGATTCCTCCAGAGACCAGCAACCTTGGGTCAACTAGACTCCCCCCACAACCGGTAAGGCTGGCGTTCATCGTGATCACCATCCAGTGAAAGGGAAGAAATGATTTTCCGACCAGAAGTGCCGGTGATGTCAGCTACCAAACATGGGAGGTCCTGACCAGGTGGCTCACCCAGATTTCACAATCCAGGGAAGATGGGCACTTGTAGCATCTGGACAGAATTTCCTTCTGTAACACTCGTGTAAAATTGTGCATATGGTAGCGCCTCGAAGGAGGCAACCATGAGGCCCAGGACTCGCATGCAAAAGCAGCGTGACAACCATCTTTGGGATGTCAACTGTCGCACCGCCAGCCCCAAGGATCTGCAACTTTTCCACAGGGAGAAAAACTTTTGCATCTAAGGAGTCCAAAATGAACCCCAGATACACTAGGAATTGAGTCGGTACCACTACTGACTGAGTGTTCAGCACCCAACCAAAGGGTCAGATGGTTTGGCAGGTTAATGGCACGCTCACCTCTAATTCTGCGCTTGAAGTGGCCCTCAGAAGACGATCATCCAAGTAGCCCACGATAGCGATGCCACGTTGTCTTAGTAGGGCCAAAATTGGGGCAAGCATCTTGGTGCTGATGCCAGGCCAAAGGGGAGAGCCACAAATTGATAGTGGTCTTCCCCGACCGCAAACATCTGATGCTTGGTGCATATGATGACATGCAAATAGGCGTCCTTGATGTCCAAGGATGCCAGAAAGTCCCCCGGGTAGAGAGCAGTGACGACGGAGCGAACCGATTCCATCTGGAATCCTTGTACCTACAAAGTAATTGAGAGCCCAGAGGGCCAGGATTGGACGAATGCCCTCCTTCTTTGGTACTATAAACAGATTCGAGTAAAACCCCTGAAACCGTTCCTCTACTGGGACAGGAATAACCACCCTGCATTTCAGCAGGTCTTGAACTGCCCCAAGTAGGGTTTCCCGACGAGTCGGCTGAGGTTGGAGGGGAAAAATCTGTTTGGTGGGCAAGCTAGTTGCGAAACCAGGGACGTCTGTCCCTGAGCAGGCACTTTATCGGCCTGAGGTATTTTACCTGCCGCACTGGGCGGACAGAAAAACGCTTATGCACGGTGAAGAAGGGCCCTTGCCTACGGCATGGTTCCTTCCTTTTTGGATTGTGGGAGCAGCGTGCTCTTACCTCCTGTGGCATCTTTAATGTTGTCATCCAGGGAAGCTCCAAAATGTCTATCACCCTTAAAGGGCAAATCCATCAGGGCTTTCTTGGAAGATTGGTCCGCAGACCAATTTTTTTAACCAAAGCAGATGGCGTAACACCACCACATAACTTGGCCAGCAGAGAAATAGTGTCCAAGGCTTATTCGCAAACAAATTTTAAGCCCTGTCCCCCTCGTCTGGGGAAGCCTGACGTGCCTTTAACCCATTGTGCAGCAGCTTTGCCCATTCAGCGAGTGTCTGAGACACCAGGGCCCCAACTATCATTGGGCGCACAGCCGAACCCACTACCGTGTACAGGTTGCGGGTGACCACCTCAGCCTTCTTGTCCGCAGAGTCCTTGAAGGCAGGAGCCCCCTCCACTGGAATGGTGGTTAGCTTGTTTAGTCTGGACACAGGTGTTCCACTATCGGGGGCAAGGGAGGTAATTTTTCTTCAAGAAACGCTCTTCAAGGAGGGTGACGCACTGCCAGATTTTTAGGGACCGAAAAACCTTCTGTGGTTTGTATAAAAGTTTGTCTATACAAGACACAAAAGGAAACACCTTAGTCGCCTTATGGAACCCAAAAGGGACCGGCGCTTATGTTGCTTCTGCAGACCCCTCTATTTTTAGAGTATAATGCCGATAGAGGCCAAACAACGCTGCGGGCCACCAGAACATGGCCGCCGAGCGTAGACGAGCATGGCGCACAGGAAAAATGGCTGCCAAAGCAGCCGCTAGAGGCCAAACACAGCACAGCCACAAAAACATGGCCGCTGAGCACAGATGGCCAAACACCACCTGGGTCACAAGAAAAATGGCTGCCGAGAGGCTGCTAGAGGCCAAACACGGTGCAGACCACAAGAACATGGCCACCAGTGAAGATAGAAACTAAACAGCAGGGATCAAATAAATGGCCGCCGAGCGTTAGCTAGAGGCCAAACAGCGCGGCCAACAGCATGTATCACAGCAAAAATGGTCACCGACAGCATGGAGCAGGACACACAGGTAAGCAAATCTCTTTATGGCAGCTCATAACATCTTATTTATCAGACATAAATGTACAGTTCCCCACAGGTGAAGCCGCCCCCCCGGTGAGCCCCAGCAGCCAGCCTGGGGGGGGAGGATAAAACCCCTTACTCACCTCTCCAGGAATGCCCAGGTCTGTCTTCCTGCCGAAGCAGGGATTACTACTTACCCTTCCTGCAGTCTTGTGTTGGTAGCTTTTGCAATTTCAGTGGACGCTTTAGCTCCCTGAAAACATTTTCCTGCCGCACTTGGCAGGCGAAAAAACGGTTGGGGTAGTAAATGAGGGCCCTTGCTTACCGCGAGGCTCCTTACCCTTCCCAGATTGCGGGAGCAGAGTGCTCTTACCACCTGTGGCATCTTTTATGATGTCATCCAGGGACGCCCCAAAAAGCCATTCACCCATGCCTTTAGAGGACTGGTCCGCAGACCAACACTTTAGCCCAGTGTTTCTCAATTCCAGTCCTCAGGCCCCCCCAACAGGTCAGGTTTTCAGGATTTCCCTCAGATGAAAAGGCTGTGGTGATTACTAAGGCAGTGAAACTGATCAAATCACCTGTGCAAAATAATGGAAAGCCTGAAAACATGACCTGTTGGGGGGGCCTGAGGACTGGAATTGAGAAACACTGCTTTAGCCACACAAGGCGGTGTAGTACCCCCGCGGAGGCCCTGGAGAGCAAGGGAAGCGTATCCAGGGCCGACTCACAGGCAAATTTTAGGCCTTGCGCCAACTGGTCGGCCAGGTCCACGCAGGTCTCAGAAGCATTCTGCGCCTCCAGCACCAAGGACATAGCCCGTTCGGTAAGTGTCTGCGACACCAGAGCCCCGGCCAAAACCGGTCTCACCGCCAACCCCACCACTGTGAATATGGAGTGGGCCACAGCCTCAGCTCTCCCATCTGCGGGGTCCTTAAATGCGGGAGCCCCTTCCACAAGCAACGTGGTGGCCTTGTTTAGCCTGGACACCGGAGGGTCAGGAGGGTCCACTGACGGAGGAGATACCCACTTTTAGGAAATCCTCCTCAAACGGGTAACGGACCGCAAAGTATTTTGGTACTGCAAAAACTTTCTGCGGCCGTTCCCATTCCTTGTATAACAGTTTGTCCAGATATGGAACACAAGGAAACACTTTCATGGTGCGGGGGTGGCTTGCGGAACCCAAAAGGGACTGGCATGTCTGATGCCTCCGCCAAATCCTCAAGTTTGAGTGTCCCGCACCACAGCGATAAGAGCTACAACAAATTCCTTATCATTCTTTGACCCTGAAGCAGAGTCATCCTCATCACTGTCCGTGTGGGCCAAGTCTGCATCATCTGACATGACAACCAGATGCAGTAGCAGGGCCTGATTCCACGTCAGACATCCCCAGAAGCAGGTGCAGGGAGGGGGAGCTTTTTACCCCCCTTCTGGCCACTTGCCGCTTCAATCCTGGCAACAAACGCCTCAAGGACTGCCTCATAGCATCCGAGGTCGCAGGGGCACTAAGGGTTGGGGTAGAAGCCTCTGGTTCAGACTCCATGCTGACACACACACACACACACACACACACACACACACACCGCCTTAGTACTGCAGAAAACAGGACCCACAGGCCACCCTCCCAGCTGTCAGAGCAGGGGACTCACCACCCAAAAACAGGCTGTACTACTGTGCAGAGCTGAGAGCGCTGTCCTGTCCCTCAGGAAGAATGCTGCGGCTCTGGCGCCGCTATTCCAGACACTACAGGCCAAAACTTTTCCCAAGATGGCCACCGACATGCAGAAACAGCATGTGGGCTACAAGAAAATGGTCGCCGATCTATAGAACCACGTCACCGGTAAAATGGCAGCCGTACACGTTTTTAAAAAAAAAAAAACAGTAACACAGCAGACAGCACATAAAAAACAGCACCCCACAGCAGCACAGCCCCTGGCAGTAACAGTGCCCCCCCCCCGGTGGACCCCCCCCACCTCACAGCAGGGAGAGGAAAGCAGGGCGGACCCTCAGTTGACCTCCCCAGGAATGCACCAGCCGAACCACCCTGCCGAGGCAAAGGGATATTACTTACCCATCCTGCGACCACCGGCTGGAGGCATTCCAGACAGACCCAACATCCGCAGGTAGATACGGCATGGCTGTTGGCTCAGCACACTGACACAGCCATAGAGACCGGTCATATGTGTGCCCTGTAGCATATAGCTCACCGGCTAGCTAAAGGCCGGCACACGGTCGATGGCCGAACATGGGGGGGGGGGGGGGGGGACTACAAGGATCAAGATCCAGCCTGTCACCCAGTCGGCAGTTGATAGTAGATCCCAGGATCCCAAAATGCAGGAAAAAAAAATAAAAAAAAAAAATAAAGGCAAAAAATCTCCAGAGCACATGGACTCCAGAAAGGCCATGTCTTCTCCAAACGCTAGGCAGGAAAACAAAAATGAGTCGGGATGTTCCAGAGAGTGGGATGTACCCAGGGACACGCCCCCTGGCTGGGAGGTGCTGTACTGAGAAGTGTTTAACACTTAAAGTGCTGTTTTTTCTGCCTAGTCTCTCCTGAAAGGAAGGTATACAACCCCAAGGTCAATGCTGCTGTGTCCGTCCATGAACGGAAGAGAAAATATATGCATCCAAATCTGCAATCAAATTAAATCTCTATGTTTCTAGAAAAAACAATGTAGGATGTGTGAAGACTACAAAACCCAAGATTCAAGAAGAGGAAGAAACACTGCTACTCATAAGGAAAAAAAGCCCAGAGACTCAAGTGGTTAAAAGTGTAAATCAACAAGTTTGAACAGATCAGTAAAAAGGACTCGTATGGACTCACTGGAGGGGAGAGGAAATTTATTGGAGCACACAGCAGTACTCTATATATAAACTAGCTATAATTCAGGGCTTTATTTTTTGCTGGATTCCTCTTCCTTTGAGAGGGTCTTGATTATTTCCTCTTTCTTGGCCTGAAGTCTTTCTTCACGGCGCTTCCTTGCCTCCTTTGTCTTGGATCTGCGAGCCTCTGCCTGGTCACTGTAGACAAATAGAGCAAATATGAGAAGACTGCAGAATACCTTTCTAGTTAAACATTTTTGAATAAATTAACCACAATAGTTAATGTGACCTGCTAGACATACAAAAACTGGTTAAAAAAAAAAAAAATCAAGTAAGAGGTTTAAGCCTCACACACATAGTTTTTTGGTCAACCCAGCGAGTTGACGGGAAAAAAAAAAAAAAAAAAAAAAGATAGCTCAGGTTGGAGCCGCTGTACCAACAATTGGAGTTAGTACAGCAAACTCCCTGCTGAGCAATTGTGTTCTGACAGAATGATGAACCCCCGACAGAAAACTCTGCGCTCAGCCAGTGGCTGAGAGCACAATTGGGAGCCAGTCAGAACTTTTTTGGACCAGGACCCTTCGCCTGGCCAACTTCAGAACCTGCTGTACACAGCCAGTTTTTATTGAACCAGCTGACATTCAGCCCCTGTGTACTAGATATAACTCCAGCTCTGTTGCATGTTATACCCACTGATGTAGTACAAGGGCAAAACGTCTTTCATTCTAGAATTGCAATCAGTATCCCATATTGGAAGATTTCTCCTCCACTGTTCACTTGCTTGGCATAGGCACCATTCACAGAACACCTTGCATATGTGCTCTGAGCCGACATCAACATGTACTCGCTGTGAATAGTCCAATACTGTATGCAGGTAGAGGGAACCAAGCCTACAAGCAGAGCAGGACATCAATAAAGTGTACATAGGCCAGGTACTTACGCCAACAGCTTCTTGCGAGCCTTGTCTGCCTTCAGTTTGTGGATGTGCTCCATAAGAATACGCTTGTTCTTAAACACATTACCCTTGACTTTCAGGTACAGGCTGTGGTACCTAAGAAAAAAAATAAAAATAAAAAAAAAAAACACACTAAGCAACCGGAAAAAGATAATGCCTCAACCATGTTAACAGACCTAATGTTCATAACACTAATGCACCAGGGTTTAATTTTTTTTTTTTTTTATAATTTCACACTCATCTGCAGCATTTGTAAGTCTTAGTATCACTTGATATTGTTTTACTGAAGTGATTAAACCCTTTTGCAGCCACCAATAAAGCAATTCACTGGCAGTAGCACCACCCTCCATTACGACTGGTTACATTTTTTTCTTCTGTCTGGATTTCTTGTAAAAAGTGATTTAGACAGCTGCAACTCCTCCTGAATCACTTCTACATTCTGAGGAAAGTGCTTCCCCCCCCCCCCCCCCCCCCCCCCCCCCCAACATGACCATGCGTCTCAAGCTCCCCAGTCTCTCCTAGATGCCAAGATGGAGAGCAGCAGGGGAACAGAAAATAAACAAAGTTCTTGACAAGACCCAATTACAATAGGAAGTGTTGGGTTCTTGAAAGTGGATCCACCCTGATGGGTGCAAAAAAACAAAAAAAAACTACCGATTGTCAATCTTGTGAACAGATAACGGGGTGCATCAACATTTTTGAACCAAATAATTGAGAAAATTAAGTACTGTACATCTCAAGTCAGAAGTAAACCCCCCTATCGTTTTCAGCCAAGGAAGCTGCCATCTTGGCCTCCGTTTAATCTTCAACTGCCATGATGCTGCACATGTGATCAGTTATGACACCAGCCATTGGATGTTTGACAGTGGTTAAGAGCACAACCAATGCGAGTTACATTCCCAGCATGTGCCAGAAATGTAACTTGAAATTGTTGGCTCTATGGGTTTACTGCTACTGACAGAAGGCCTTTTCAAGGGAAAACTGTAGCATTGGGAAACAACCAGTAGCTCCGGTAACAAGGGAAGGAAGAGAATATGGGAAAAATCCAGACACAGCCAACTTAAAGGTTTTGGGAAATCTGACGTTCCAGAGATTTTGGAAACACTCAAAAAGGTGGCTAGGAATCAAGGATGACAAACTAAGGTAAAAGACTATCAAGTCACTTAGGGCCCACCAACAGGTCTAGTTTGAACTGTCAAGATCGGTACCATCTTCAGCTACCAGTGTCTTCATCACCATGAGGTCATTTAGAATCTGGGTCCACTGCAAAATAAATACTTATTCAGTGATGGCAATCTAGGACAACATGCAATGTATCCAATGTCTCAGGATGCCTTCTTTATTTGGGACATGGAGCCCGGATAATTGACAGCAAAACAACCACAGATGAGACTTGTATATCCAGAGAGATACACAAAATTGCATGAAATACTTTCTGCCAAAAGGACAATATTAAGCGACACAGCCAAACAAATGTGTAGGCATGAGCCCTCTTCCTCTGTGCACCTCCAACATGCATTGGGGATGGAAGAAAAAAAGAAAAAAAAAAAAAAAAATGTAACTCTACTGGTGTTTTATACCACACCATCTTATAGCTCTTTTCAAAGTATTAAGACAATAAAACATTTCCTCCAATTTTGCAGAGATCGGGGTGTGAAGGTAATCCACCGTGGAAGTCCCCCCCACTCATGCCATACAAGTCGGAATTAATTAGTATGGTATCTCAAGAAAAACTTCAACAAGAGGGTGCAGGTGAAATTTGAATGGGTGTCCGAGCAGGTCAACAGGGGTAATTGCTATGAAAGAGGGCGAGGTGAAGGAGAAGTCTATGTTCTTTCTAATCAGAAAGTAGACAGCTTATTCATCCAATCGGAAACACAGATTTGGTCCCGCTGAGCAGCTTGAGAAGTGGTCAGGGTGAAGACATCACCCAAGCACATGGATAAGGATTACTGACCTTCCTGATCTGCATACTGGTCTTCCTGATCTGCATACTGGTCTTCACACAAGTGACTAGACACTACTGAAGCAAGTGAAATGCAGGTTTTGAAATAACCACCCAGCGTTATTCCACTGCGAATATAAAGCCATCGATTCAACCATTTTCCAAAACAATTATATTCATGTCATTCTATAATTGACAACTGCCACAGATGCTTGTCTAGTCTTTAAGTGGTTGTAAAATATGAACAAAGCAACTCCCTCTATAGTATATACTTTTCTATTCAGAGCAGTGTGTCCAGTCTGCTGCCTTATTCATTCCTAGGCACAAGTTGCTTCTAAATAAGTTTTCCTGACACCAATAGAAAAAAGGCAACGGGGGTGGGATTCTTCAGCACACAGCCTGCGATTGAGTGTCTCAGCTCTGTTCCTGTGTGAAGGAGGTGATGTGTTCCTTCCAACCAATCAGTTTAGAGCTCTCCTCACAAAGCTCTGCAGTGTCATTTCAGCCATCCCCCCCCCCCCCCCCCCCACAGCTCAGACAGGCTTTATAAATTCTGCACTTTGAACGGATATAGAGAAGAATGCAGATTGACAGGTATAACTTACAAAAGGTGAATTTGTTTCATCTGTCAACTGAGACCAGTCAGTTTACATGCAGTATTCGCATGTAAATATTTACAACCACTAGTGGCTGTTGTCATAACAGATCACATGTTCATCGCCATGGCAACTGCAAATCACGATGGCAGCTTCCTTGTCTGAATAAGGAGGGTGTAGTTCTGCTTGTTTTTTGTCAACTTATGCAAGGCATCCTTCCTGTTGCCTTTTTCATAATGCTAAATTAAAACCTTAAACAGGAAAGGTAAGAGTTGGGAATTGAGAGGCAGATATCTTGCTATATTTGCAAAATAATTTCATTCATAGGATTAGTCCCCTTTCACACCTGTGGATTGTTCAGGCAGACCTGAACGGACGTTCCATGCACCTTTATGGAGCAACGGAAGTCAGCAGTGACATGTCTGCTGATAGCCGAGCCGCTAAATCCAGAGAGATGGAAACTTTATTTTCCATCCATCTGGTGGATCAGATAAAAAAAACAAAGGCGGTCCATTTTCATCCGATCCTCCATAGCGGAAATCTGACAGGTTCGTCCATGCACAGTGAGCAGAGACAGACCAGTCATCTGCTGACTCAGCAGGGACCAGCAGAGCGATCCCCTGCTGAACAAGCAGTCCATTAAAACAGATCTGCATGTGTGAAAGGGACCTTACTTTTCAAATACCATTGATTTTTTTATCATTATTATTAAAAAACTAAGGCCCTTTATCGTCAAGTATTAGCGTTACGAATTGAGCCCAATGTGCATTAATGATCAATATAATGGCTAAGAGAATATTGTGAAAGCCCAACTCCTCTGAAGCCCACAATTTATAGCAATACCATGCAATGAATACACTTACATGTGCCTGTCAATCTTCTTGGACTCACGGTAACGGCGGAGCAGGCGGCGAAGAATTCGCATTCTCCTCATCCAGGACAGCTTCTCAGGCATACGAGCATTAGCAGTACCCTTTCTCTTACCTGTAGAAAAGAAAACCTTGCCAATTAAAAAAATAAAAAATGTATTGGATATTTTATGACAATAGCACATTTGATTAGGACATTTGATTAGGACACGCTTGTTTTTTGTTTTATTCTATAAAAATAAATGGTTCCAGGGTGGTTTATATTTAGATGCTTGAAAGTGAACCTGACCCAGACAGGTAATGTTAATGTTAGCTCCAGCAAGTTAAAATTTACCATCTACTTGCAACTCCAGGCTCCAAGAATTCATCACTGCCATTTGCATCTGGATTAACCAATATTGTACATAATGGAGAACCCATCGCCATAACACCATTTAGCTTATGATTGGCTGAGCAGCTGGGACAAACAAGGAACTTTTATCAATGGTATTTCAGAAAGGGGGACCCAGCTTGTGAATTATACAACCAGTGGCCTGATCCAGCCAGGTATAATGGCGGAAGCAGCAGGGGTGAAGATATGAGCATGCAGGCAATGGGTGATCGTTGGGAAGGAGAGGGTAGGGGTTTGGAAATAAAAGGTGCACCAATGAAAGCTGGAGAAGGGGCACTGGCACAGTGGTAAATGGGGCAGGAAGCAGGCACAGTTGGTGCCGAGAATGGAGAGATGCAGGCACAGTAGATGGAGATAAAGAAAGCTGCAATGGATGCCGAGATAGGGGGCATGCAGGCACAATGGGTGCCAAAAATGGGGCTGCAGGTGTTGTAGTTGCCAAGAGCAGGGTGTAGTAATAGCAAAATACAGGGACAGGCATAGTGGGTCCTGGTGAGAAGGGATGCTTGGGTATAGGGGGTGCATGATCAATGGAGGGCTGCAGAATCCATGTGGAAATTGTCACAAGGAGGGACCCCCCCCCCAGATGTGGATAGGAGCAGCCCCACATTCACATGGAACCCAACCCACTCCCTGCTCACACTGCCAGAGATGCAGGCAGAAGGGGAGCAGAAAAGCTCATCTTCTGTAGACATCTACTAGAGGCTGGGGGGGTCGGGCAAGACTTTCCATACAATCTAGCTAGCCAACAGGCACAGAAGGTGAACCTGTCAATGGAAAAATCCCATTTATACAATTAAACTAACCTAGTCAGGAAAAAAAAAAAAAAGGACTTTCAAGGCACCAAAATTATACACAGGAGTATTTCTTATGAAGACCATTAAAAAAACAGAACCGCAAAAGCCCAATAGTTGATAAAACCAAAATCTGCACACAACAGATCAATGTGCATTAAAAACCAGCACACAGAACATCTTCAATAAATGAAGCATTTCTTGTGTGAACAAGCCCCAACACATAAAAACTTGACAATGTAAGTCTTCAGGGGAATCAATAGGGTGGTGGAATTACAGCCCTTAAAACAGGAGCACATTTCCCAGAAGGAACCCAGGGTATAAACGTCATAAGGTACAAAGGATGTCCAAACTTCTACCCAAGAAGAATCAGCCCACAAGGAAACAATGTGGCCAAAGAGTCCAACCCAACCGCTGCTAAGGGTACAGAAACAATGCAGACATATCTATGGTAGCGATGGTACATCTTTGTTCGTTGACAAAGAGCAGGTAAGAACGGCTAGTCCCCAGAACAGCTTTCTCATCACCCGAAAGCAGTCAAGGCAGAATACATTTGGAGCCTACAAAAAGGGATATTTTGTTTCCAAAAAGTCCCCACACCAACCAGTACACCCAATTACTCTGATGTATAATTTTGGTGGTTTGAATGCCCCACTCCACATTGTTTTAGGGATGTGGCACCTTCAAGGCATTATGGTCTAATGGAGGCAAGGGTGTAAGATATGAAATGTCTATGCGACTCCTTACACATATTTAAGGGTCTATGTATCAAATAAGCCAAAATTATAGTGTTATTAGTTCCCATATTGTCAGTGACAACCCCCCCCCCAATTGAGGTTATTTGCACCACTGAAAATACTCCAGGTGGCATTCATCATTATGGTTCTAATTAACTTACCAATGCCCATGTGTCTGCCCTTCCTACGTGCAAGTGTATTCTTGCGGCAGCGAGCACGAGAATGAACAGTTACTGGCTTGCGGATAATCAGACCATCCTTAACCAGCTTCCTGATTTGCTGACCTAAAGAAAAAAAAAAAGAAAAGAAAAAAAAAAAAAAAAAAAACCTGATTAAGAGTCTTACCTAGAATCCAATAACCGCACAAAAGGGAAGGAGAGACCACTTACGGGAGTTAGCATTGGCAATCTCATTGGTTTCGTTTGGATCCAGCCATACTTTTTTCTTGCCGCAGCGCAGCACGCTGGAGGCAAGCCTCTTTTGAAGTCTGAGCATGCTAAAAAAAAAAAGAAAAGAAAAAAAAAAATGTAACTTTAAAAATATAAAGGCATTAAAAATTGAAAGCATTTGGTTATTGGTCATATCTGTTCACCACTCTTGCAGTGTTGTCTCAATAAACTATTTAGCCCTCCTTGTTATCATGTACTGCAGATCTATGAGCCACTATGCTGTGCCAATGACAGGAGCAGGCGTGGTCAAGTAGTTTAGCAAAAGACAACTGGGCAAAGCCGACACCACCAACTCCACAACTGCTGTTTGACAGTTCAATCGAAACTTTGAAATCAAGGCAATTTTCTGCATGTGTTTGTTTTATTTTTCCTCAAAATGCGCTAAACAAACATCACATTTCTATGAGGTGTTGGCATAACATACCAAATATTGTCCAAAAAATATATAAAAAAAATCAAGATATCCTTGTGTACTAAATTGCTACCCAATTCCAGTAAAAAGAAAAATCTAGTTACCATGCAACCTCAAGGGTCAAGCATAGCGGCCATGGCATGTGTACAGTCTCCTGCGGGTGCATGTTGTTTTAATGGGCAATTGGGCATTAAAAACACAGCTTAGCTGTCTGTGTGAAAGGCTTAACAGCGACAGTACATCTACCCAACAGGGACACAAACAGCAATAGAATGCCGACAGGGGTTCCAACTCCCCCAAAAAGTTGGTTTTAGCTATGGATAATTTATTTTCCCCTGAAGATAAACACACACGACCTGTGCAATTATCCTGAATATAATGAGAAGAGAACTTCAATTGTACTTTACCCCCCCCTCTCAATGTGTACGAGTATACATGTAATAAAGTGTCCTAGAAAGTCTATCAACTGGTGCCATTGCCCATAGCAACCAATCAGCTTCTTCATTTTTGTGCCACTCTGGCGCACCCAGTCCTCCACCCCTCAATCTTCGATTGTCAGAGCTGAATTGTCCGGGCCGCAACAATGACCAGCCTCTGTGACAGACGGCACACTGATCCAATGTCGGGACAATGAACTAGTGACGTGATCACAGGAGGCGGACGGGCAATTCAAATCCGCTTTGTGACACACAGATCGCCGCTGATCTGGGCACAGGCAGACTGCATATAATGGGCACTGGCGAGGCTGCATATGATGGGTACTGGCCACTCACACAGCCGGAGTCCACGAACCTGGAAGGAAGACCAGGTGAATATGGAAGCGCCTTCAGCAGTGACAGTGCACCGCTAAAACGCTTTGTTCTAAGGTGGGTTTCACATAATGTGCTAGTATGCAATGCAAACTAGCACATTATGACAATGCCTTGCAGTTTTTTTTTTTTAAAGCCAGCGGTTTACTGCCATATTAAGCACAACTAGGGCTCTGTTCACAATAGTGTGACTTGTCATGCAACTTTGTGTCCAAGTCACAGCCAATAGATTTAAACTAGTGCCAATGAAAAAATGTTCGCCATGCAGTGGGGCTGTGCCCACACAGCACTGGTTAACCGCTCATTCTTATTCCTGAGGAGAGGACAGCAGAGATGCTTACCTGATCTGCCAATCCTTCCCACACAAGACCAGTTCAGCATCCCCATACTCCAGCAGTCTTGAAAATGAACTGTCCCTGATGTCAGCACACTCCATAGATGGGAACAGCCCACCACTGGACCCACCTTGGAGGAGCGCAGTTTTTCAGAGGATCAGCAAATTAGGCGAGTGTAAACTTTGTGCTCACCCCTAGAAAAACCAATGCAGTGCGGGCACAACACAACGGCAAGGGGGGGATTGGTCGGAGTTGGGTTTTAAAGCACAACTTCACCTAAAAAGGAATGGTCCATGTTGTCATTCTCCTGCCACCCCCTTCGCTTCCACAGATCCCAGAAGGGAATCGGCGATCGCTCGTCCTCTGCTGCGGACGGCGCTGGACTCCAGGACAGGCAAGTGTCCTAATATTAAAAGTCAGCAGCTGCAGTATTTGTAGCTGCTGACTTAATATTTTTTTTCAGCGGACATCCGCTTTAAAGGGGTTGTAAAGTAAAAAACATTTTTCCCTAAATAGCTTCCTTTACCTTAGTGCAGTCCTCCTTCACTAACTACATCCTTCCATTTTGCTTTTAAATGTCCTTATTTCTTCTGAGAAATCCTCACTTCCTGTTCTTCTGTCTGTAACTACACAGTAATGCAAGGCTTTCTTCCTGGGGTGGAGAAAGCCTCTTGAGGGGGAGGGGGCGAGCAGGAGTGTCAGGACACTACTTTGCAGATAGAGAAAGGAGCTGTGTGTTAGTGGGTGTCCTGACTCTCCTGCTCGCCCCCTCATGAGGCTTTCTCCACAACAGGGAGAAAGCCTTGCATTACGGTGGTGAGTTACAGACAGAACAGGAAGTGAGCATTTCTCAGAAGAAATAAGGACATTTAAAAGCAAAATGGAAGGATGAGGTAAGTGGAGGACTGTACTAAGGTAAAGGAAGCTATTTAGGGGGAAAGAAATCCTTTACAACCCCTTTAAAGTCAGCTACAGTATTTGAAGGACCAATTTTTTTTTTTTTTTTAATGGCAGTATTCAAAGCTTTGAAATTTAAGAGGGGTTTGGGGTCTGATATCCACCATAAAGAGTACATTGTGACAGCAATAAAAGCAGTCAGATTTTTTTTTTTTAAAGGGACATGAGGTATCACGATTGTTCGAGTGAGAGCAATAATTCTAGTCATAAAACCTCCTCTGTACTTCAAACAGGTAACCTGTAGAATTATTTAAAGTTTCAACTATGAAGATTTATAAGTACCGTAGTTTGACGCCATTCCACGAGTGCGCGCGATTTTAAAGAGTGACATGTTGGGTATCTATTTACTCTTTCACATTATACAAAAAAATTGGGCTAACTTTACCGTTTTTTTTTAATTCTTTAACTGCTTGCTGCCCACACACTGTCAAATATCAGCGGGACGGTGTGGCTCTCCTGGGAGGATAGGACCTAGCAACATGGCACGACCCCGATCTCTAAAGAGATAGTCACGCAGCTCTTTACATGCGATTGGACACAGCCGATCACATGGTTAATCACAAGTGCCGTGATTGGCTCACACTGACAGATTGGTGAGGAGAGCCGATCAGTGACATCTCACAGACCAGACATGTAATCAGGGTACTGATCAGTGATGCCAGGCACTGCCGCCTTTCAGTGTTCATGAACGTCTGCTTATTAGTGCCACCCATCAATGTCACCTATATCTGTGCCCACAAGTGTGGCATATTAGTGCCTCAATTAATTTTTTTTAGAAAACAGCAGTGATCAAATGCCACCAAAAGAAAGCCCCATTTGTTGGAAAAAAAACAACATTTTCATTTGGGCACAGTGTTGCATAACTGCGCAATTCTCATCCAAAATACACAGTGCTGAAAGCTGAAAACTGTCCTGGGCAGGAAAGGGGTGAAAGTGCCTGGTATTGAAGCGGTTAAAGTATTTATTCCCAAAAATAGCATTCAAAGTGGTGTTCCAGCTGCGATTTTTTTAAGTCAGCAGATACAAACACTGTAGCCGCTGACTTTTAATAAGGACACTTACCTTTCCCAGGTGCCCGCAATGTCGGGCACCCTGAGGCCGATCCCTTGGTCATGGCAGGGCCCAGCGCCACAATCCTCACTAAGGTAAACAGACAGTGAAGCCCTACTGCGCATGTTGCTTTATGAATGGGCGGCTGGTCTCTGGGATACAGTCCCCCAGAAGACAGCGCGCCCCAGTCCCCCAGAAGACAGCGCGCCCCAGTCCCCCAGAAGACAGCGCGCCCCAGTCCCCCAGAAGACAGCGCGCCCCAGTCCCCCAGAAGACAGCGCGCCCCAGTCCCCCAGAAGACAGCGCGAGGACGACAAGAATGGAGACCAGCCGCAGACTAGGAAGATCTGCCTAGCAACCGCCATTTCTGGCAAGTAAAAAAAAAAACTTAATTTTTTATTGTAGCATTATGTCATTTTTTTTTTTTAGAGTGGACCTCCACTTTAAAAGACTGCAGCACAAATACAGCGTGACAAAATATTGCAACAACCATTTTATTCTCTAGGGTCTCTGCTAAAAAATATAAAAGTTCTAGGTAATAAACTTTTTTTTTTTTTTAACTTGTACAGCAACAAATGTCAGGAAAAAAGGCTTGGTCTTAGAGGGGTTAAAGTGACAGAACTCTCCTGTGGCATGGGCTCAATGACATGAGATGGATCGCTCAGCGCTGGTTGACACCACAAAACACACTCCCGATCCACTCCGGATGAGATTCTCCATGTGCTTTTGATGCATTTCAGGTGCTTCCCCTCCCAAAACAAGTTCTTGCACTACTTTGTTGTAATCTCAGTGCACCTCGTCCTCCTCAGACACATCACACATTGCCATGTAAAGTCACACTGTAAATCGCACAACTTTGGGGCGGCAATGGTGGAAACAGAGCCGCAATGAGTTTTTGAAGCAGAACAAAAACGCAGTGGACTGCATGTGGTGACAATCGGCTTCATCAGAGATCTTCCCATAGAGAGGATATAATGAGAGGACAGAAGGGAGAAGGTTTTATTACTGACAGTCCGATCCATAGAGGGAGGACTACGGGGATATCAGTGTTAGTTGTGATCACACGGGGTCTGGTGCGGTGAGCCCCGGTCTAGTAGTGATTCTAGGCCCCGGTCTAGTAGTGATTCTAGGCCCCGGTCTAGTAGTGATTCTAGGCCCCGGTCTAGTAGTGATTCTAGGCCCCGGTCTAGTATAGGCCTCGGACTGACACACGTCACAGGCCTGCACCACACACCGCGCTCTATTCCCATCCCCGAACCACAGCTCCTCACACCCCACCTTTCCCCTCACCTTCCCCGGGTGTTCCCATCCCTTCCCCGCCACTCTCCAGCCCTCCTTCACCCATATTCCCCCAGTCCTCCCCGGCTCTCACCTCATGGCTGCTGCTCTGCTCCAGCTCAGAAAGGAAAGGAAGTAGTCGTGACGCTACCATTATCATAAAGGGGTGAGTCCACCGCCGGGAGGGGAGGTCACAACTACCACACAGCTCCGCCGAATCCTCTACTTTCGCCAAAATCACCGCAACACACAATATTCATCAATAAGACCGTTTAATAAAAAAGCTGAGCTGGAATAAAGACAAGAAAAGGCGTGATATCCATAAACGGACACCCCCGTCTAGACAAAATGGTTTGGCCGAGTATGAGGGATATGCCGACACGGGAAGGGGGAGGAGCAAAGAGAGGCCTAAAATGGCGACCGGGCTGAGGAAAGTGTGAGTGGGCGGGGCTGCATGGAGTGGGCGGGAGTACGGGATGAAGTGGCATAGAAGAAGGATCATTTACCATCATGTATAAATATAGGGGGGTCATGTGACTTCTCTGAGGGAAAATCTATCACTCTCATGTACCCAGAATGATCCACCAGCACACAGTGTTCTCCAGATATAGACCCCTGTGTGTACATGAGATTCACAGGGCCTGGAATCACCCACCAATCATCATTGTGTCATAGGAATTACTACTTGTCTAGGTATACATAGTATTCATAATCTATACTGTGCCCAAGTGTTCTCATACTAGCACAGTGCTAGCACATCACTCTCCCTCAGGTTGTCTGATTCACAAAAGTTGGGGGAATTCACTGACCTTTTATGACATACATCCTCTATATAAACTACAGCAAAACCTTGGATTGAGAGTAACTTGGTTTGAGAGCGTTTTGCAAGACAAGCACATTTTTTTAATAAATGTTGCCTTGATATACAAGCGATGTCTTGATATACAAGCGATGACTTGATATACAAGCAATGTCTTGATATACAAGCGATGACTTGATATACAAGCGATGACTTGATATAAGAGTAGCGTCATGTCACAATAGAGTATAAAAGACTAAGGCCCAGATTCTCAAAGGGCTTACGACGGCGCAACGCCATTTGCGCCGTCGTAAGTCCTAATCTGGGCCGTCGTATCTATGCGACTGATTCTTAGAATCAGTTACCCATTGATATCCCTTAGATCTGACAGGCGTAAGGCTCTTACGCTGTCAGATCTTAAATGCAATTTTTTTTCCCGCCGCTAGGTGTCGCCTCGTCGTTTTCCCCGTCGTCTATGCAAATTAGCTATTTACGCGAGATTCCCGAACGTACGCGCGGACGACGCAGTGAATTTACAACGTTTCCGTAAGCGTAAACTTGCCCCTGCTATATGAGGGGTACGTTTACGAAGGTCCGTCGTATGCCATGTTAAGTATTGCGTCGGGTCAGCGTCGGCTTTTTCCGTCGTTTACGTCATTTTCCTAAGTCGTCCGCGAATACGACTTTACGTCAATGACGCTCACGTCGGCGTCATTGACGTTTTCCATCATGAGCTGGAGCATGCGCAGTTCGATCGGCGCGGGGGCGCGCATAATTTAAATACAAGCCGCCCCCTTTGAATTACGCGGCCTTACGCCGGGCCATTTACACTACGCCGCCGCAAATTACGGAGCAAGTGCTTGGAGAATACCGCACTTGCTCCAGTAATTTGCAGCGGCGTAGTGTAAATGGCTTACGCTACGCCGCCGCGGATTCTGCGAGAATCTGGCCCTAAGTGTATCAATATGGTTACATTTAATGAGGAAACAACCAGGGCCGGTGCTACCACTGGGCAAACTAGTTGCCTAGGGCGCCCCGGCAACTGGTGTGCCTACTCTCTTCTCTCTGCAGCAAGCAACCAAGTCTCAGCATCAGCAGGCAGTCTTCTTTCCGTTTGCACATAGTGTCAGAGGCGCAGCGGTGGCAGAGGACTGTGTCTGTGTCCCGACTACCGAATGAATGGAAGCAAGCTGGTGAGGCTGCATTTGATGGGCACTAATGAGGCTGCATTTGATGGGCGCTGGTGAGGCTGCATTTGATGGGCACTGGTGAGGCTGCATTTGATGGGCGCTGATGAGGCTGCATTGATGGACGTTGGTGAGGCTGCATTTGATGGGCACTGGTGAGGCTGCATTTGATGGGTGCTGGTGAGGTTGCATTTGATGGGCACTGGTAGGCTGCATTAATGGGCACTGGTAGGCTGCATTGATGGGCACTGGTAGGCTGCATTGATGGGCACTGGTAGGCTGCATTGATGGGCACTGGTAGGCTGCATTTGATGGGCGCTGGTGAGGCTGCATTTGATGGGCGCTTCATTAAAAAGGTGGGGTATACCTGGGCAGGACAAAGGAGATGGAGTCAGGTTTGCAGCCCGGGGGGGGGGGGGGGGGGCAAAATGAGGTTTCGCCTAGGGTGTCAAAAATCCTTACACCAGCCCTGGGTACAACATTTAGCAAGTCACATGGTTGATGATTAAAAGAGGCACATCCAAGTATACAGGCATCCGAGGTAAAGCTATCCACATAGACCGTCCTCCTCACCGCCATCAATGTCGTCCCTTCCACACTGCTCCACAAGCGGTTCAATCACTCTACTGCAGGGTAGTCTTCCCGGTCACGATTGCAGACTGACAGCGGTGAGAGAGCGGTGCGGAGGACGGTCTATGTGGACATCTTTACCCCGGATACCTGCATATTTACATCTCTTTTATTTATCAACCATGCGAGTTGCTAAATGTAACTTCATTAAATGTAACCATATTGCTACACTTAGAGGCGCCTCTCTTCTCTTTTATACTCTGTAGCTCCTGCTGGATTTTGCTTCTAATCCCCTTGTGGAGGCTTCCATTTGTGGATGGACATTTTATGGTTACACAACCTGGTCACATTAATATAATCACTTTATATGGACTATAAACTGAAGGACCTATGAATAAATGGTTGTGGAACAAATTATTTGAGTTTCCATTATTTCTTATGGGAAAATTCGCTTTGATACACAAGTGCTTTGGATTACAAGCATCTTTCCGGAACGAATGCTCGCAATCCAATGTTTTACTGTACCTGCGTCTTATTCAGGCAAGGTTTTGTCACCGTTTAGGTAACATTACCAACACAAGCAAAAAAATTCAGGTGGTTCTGACTGCCACCAATTTATAAACATGTTGCTATGGCTGTAACAGATCTCTCTACCTCTGGGTCTTCTACTGATTACTCCCGGTCTTCTGAGTTCCCCAGATCTTCTACTGAGTGTCCTGGGTGTTCTACTGAGTGCGCAGATCTTCTACTGAGTGCCCTGGGTGTTCTACTGAGTGCGCAGATCTTCTACTGAGTGTCCTTGGTGTTCTACTGAGTGCGCAGATCTTCTACTGAGTGCCCTGGGTGTTCTACTGAGTGCGCAGATCTTCTACTGAGTGTCCTTGGTGTTCTACTGAGTGCGCAGATCTTCTACTGAGTGCCCTGGGCAGGGGCGGACTGACAACTTATGGGGCCCCCGGGCAATAGAAGACTATGGGGCCCCTGGGTTCACAGATGGCCACCACGCCAGGAGGCAGTGCAGAGGCGGGCAAGCTAAAATCTCGGGATTTTCACATCAGAAGCATGTTGGTTTCAGACATATCAGGGACAGATGTAAAACATAGATTTTTACATACTGTCCCTGGTTTTACTGAGCCTGGCAACCCTGATGGGGCCCCCTAGTGACATGGGGCCCTCGGGCAGTGCCCGAGTGACTCAATGGTCAGTCCGCCCCTGGCCCTGGGTGTTCTACTGAGTGCGCAGATCTTCTACTGAGTGCCCTGGGTGTTCTACTGAGTGCGCAGATCTTCTACTGAGTGTCCTGGATGTTCTACTGAGTGCGCAGATCTTCTACTGAGTGCCCTGGGTGTTCTACTGAGTGCGCAGATCTTCTACTGAGTGCCCTGGGTGTTCTATTGAGTGCGCAGATCTTCTACTGAGTGTCCTGGATGTTCTACTGAGTGCGCAGATCTTCTACTGAGTGCCCTGGGTGTTCTACTGAGTGCGCAGATCTTCTACTGAGTGTCCTGGGTGTTCTACTGAGTGCGCAGATCTACTACTGAGTGCCCTGGGTGTTCTTCTGAGTGTGCAGATCTTCTACTGAGTGTCCTGGATGTTCTACTGAGTGCGCAGATCTTCTACTGAGTGCCCTGGGTGTTCTACTGAGTGCGCAGATCTTCTACTGAGTGTCCTGGGTGTTCTACTGAGTGTGCAGATCTTCTACTGAATGCCTTGGATGTTCTACTGAGTGCGCAGATCTTCTACTGAGTGTCCTGGGTGTTCTTCTAGAGAGTGTTCAGATCTTCTACTGAATGCCTTGGATGTTCTACTGAGTGTGCAGATCTTCTACTGAGTGTCCTGGGTGTTCTACTGAGTGCTTAGATCTTCTACTGAGTGCCCTGGGTGTTCTACTGAGTGCTTAGATCTTCTACTGAGTGCCCTGGGTGTTCTACTGAGTGTGCAGATCTTCTACTGAATGCCTTGGATGTTCTACTGAGTGTGCAGATCTTCTACTGAGTGTCCTGGGTGTTCTACTGAGTGCGCAGATCTTCTACTGAGTGCCTTGAGTGTTCTACTGAGTGCCCTGGGTGTTCTACTGAGTGCACAGATCTTCTACTGAGTGCCCTGGGTGTTCTACTGAGTGCACAGATCTTCTATTGATTGCCCTGGGTGTTCTACTGAGTGCACAGATCTTCTACTGAGTGCCCTGGGTGTTCTACTGAGTGCACAGATCTTCTACTGAGTGTCCTGAGTGTTCTACTGAGTGCACAGATCTTCTACTGAGTGCCCTGGGTGTTCTACTGAGTGCTTAGATCTTCTACTGAGTGCCCTGGGTGTTCTACTGAGTGTGCAGATCTTCTACTGAATGCCTTGGATGTTCTACTGAGTGTGCAGATCTTCTACTGAGTGCCCTGGGTGTTCTACTGAGTGCTTAGATCTTCTACTGAGTGCCCTGGGTGTTCTACTGAGTGCTTAGATCTTCTACTGAGTGCCCTGGGTGTTCTACTGAGTGCGCAGATCTTCTACTGAGTGTCCTGGGTGTTCTACTGAGTGCGCAGATCTTCTACTGAGTGCCTTGGATGTTCTACTGAGTGCGCAGATCTTCTACTGAGTGCCCTGAGTGTTCTACTGAGTGCGCAGATCTTCTACTGAGTGCCTTGAGTGTTCTACCGAGTGCCCTGGGTGTTCTACTGAGTGCACAGATCTTCTACTGAGTGCCCTGGGTGTTCTACTGAGTGCACAGATCTTCTATTGATTGCCCTGGGTGTTCTACTGAGTGCACAGATCTTCTACTGAGTGCCCTGGGTGTTCTACTGAGTGCACAGATCTTCTACTGAGTGCCCTGAGTGTTCTACTGAGTGCACAGATCTTCTACTGAGTGCCCTGGGTGTTCTATTGAGTGCGCAGATCTTCTATTGATTGCCCTGGGTGTTCTATTGAGTGTGCATATCTTGTACTGAGTGCCCTGGGTGTTCTACTGAGTGCCCATGTCTTCTACAGAGTGCCAAGATCTTCTACTGAGTGCCCAGATCTTCTACTGAGTGCCATGGGTGTGCTACTGAGTGCCCTGGGTGTTCTACTGAGTGGCCAGGTATTCTACTGAGTGCTTTGGGTGTTCTACTGAGAGCATAGGTCCCAGGTGATCTACTGCATACCTTGATTATTCTACTGAGTGCCCCCAGTCCTACTAAGTGCCCCCAGTCCTACTGAGTGTCCTGAGATATCTACTTAGTGACCTGGGTGTTCTACTGAGTGCCCAGGTCTTCTACTGATCGTCCTGGTTGTTCTACTAAGCCTTCTGTGTGTTCTACTGAGTACCCTGGAAGTTCTACTGAGTTCCCAGGCCTTCTACTGAGTGCCCTGGGTCTTCTATTGTGTGCCCTGGATTTTCTACTGAGTGGCCAGGTCTTCTACTGAGTGCCCTGGTTGTTCTACTTAGTGCCCTGGGTGTTCTACTGAGTGCCCAAGTCTTCTACTGGGTGCCATGGGTGTTCTACTAAGTGTCCTGGGTGTCCTACTGAGTGCCATGGTCTTCTACTGGGTGTTCTACAGAATGCCCTGGGTGTCCTACTGAGTGCCCTGGGTGTTCTATTGAGTGCCCAAGTCTTCAACTGGGTGCCCTGGGTGTTCTACTAAGTGTTCTGGGTGTCCTACTGAGTTCCCTGGTTTTCTACTGGTTGTTCTACAGAGTACCCTGGGTGTCCTACTGAGTGCCCTGGGTGTTCTACTGAGTGCCCAGGTCTTCTACTATATTAGCATAACATTTTAGCATCAAATATTTGCATAAAAATGTGTAACTAGCAATCAAATGATTTTCAAAGAAATTGTGCAAAAAAGTGCAGATTGATCCAAAAAAATATATCTAAACGTATCCAGTCGTGCAACAAAGTTCATCAAAGTAAAGTGCAAGTGCCACCATCCAGTAAGTTCCCACCATCCGGTGTGCGCAGACAGACATGACATGAAAAAGAAGAGGAGGTGCAGTATTGTCACAAAATAATTTAATATAAAACATATTAACTTACAGTTGGAGATAAAAACAAACAACGTTATACACGTGGAAACTTCCAGTCTCAGCCGCAACCAGAAGTGACGACACCTGGCTCTTAGGGGAAATAGGGGAATAGGGGAAAGTTTGGGTACAGTGTTGCATGACCGCGCAATTGTCATTCAAAGTGTGATAGCACTGAAAGCTGAAAATTTGCCTGGGCAGGAAGGGGGTAAAAGTGACCAGTAGGCAAGTAGTTAATAAAGAAGTTTTTTTTGCACTACTAGAAGATGAGCCTCCCTGGTCTGTTGTTTCTAGCCATAGGCGTGCGCACAGGGTGTGCCTGGGCACACCCTAATCACCTTGTATGCTGCAGATGCCCCCCTGTTTAGACCCATGATATTTCACCAAAGCCCCTTAATGGGGCTCCTAAAATCAAATTATAAATAATAATAAAAAAGAAAAAAATTGTAATTTAAAAAAGAAAAATGTTATTGTAAAAAATAATAAAAAATAAAATAGTAAAAAGAAAAACACAGTCCACTGCCCCACTGACACCAAACTCTGCCCTACTGACATAATGGGGCTCCTAAAAAAATTCAAAAAATTAGTAAAAATAAAAAAATTATAAATAATAATAAAAAAATTGTAAACATAAATAAAAATAAATGTAATTGTAAAAAATAATAAAAAATTAAATAGTAAAAATAAAAACTACTGACACCATCCACTGCCCTACTGACACCAAACTCTGCCCTACTGACATAATGGGGCTCCTAATTTTTTTTTACAAAAAATAAATATATATATATATAAATAATAATAAAAAAATTGTTAAAAAAAATGTAATTGTAAAAAATAATCAAAAATTAAATCTTAAAAATAAAAACTACTGACACAGTCCACTGCCCCACTAACACCAAACTGTGCCCTTCTGACATTGTCCACTGCTCTACTGACACGGGCAGTATATACTGTATACACATGCATATGTGTTTGAGCTTTGGGGTGCACACCCTAATACAATAGGCTGCGCACACCTATGTTTATAGCTTAGATTGTGCACGGTCCTTGTTTGGGCAATTCAAGAAATGGCTGCTAAGACCCTGATATAGTGTAGGCTGCAACACTGGTTTGGAGCCCTTGTGGTTGGTCACAAAATGTGATTTTTGTGATTAAACTGCGGGAAAACATCTCACGGAAAATGATGATCCTGATTGTTGTTTAAAATCGTCATTATCATATTCAAAGTGAAATTCTGAACCATTTCATTTTATTGTGGCTCACTACCGGTTACCAAATTGCTTAAAGCGGGAGTTCACCCTAAAACATTTTTTTAAGATTAGATTGAGGCTCATTTTGTCTAGGGGAATCAGCTAGTTTTTTTAAAAATGAAGCAGTACTTACCGTTTTAGAGAGCGATCTTCTCCGCCGTTTCCGGGTATGGTCTTCGAGACTGGGCGTTCCTTCTTGATTGACAGTCTTCCGAAAGGCTTCCGACGGTCGCATCTATCGCGTCACGAGTAGCCGAAAGAAGCCGAACGTCGGTGCGGCGCTATACGGCACCTGTGCACCGACGTTCGGCTACTTTCGGAAAATCGTGACGCGATAGATGCGACCGTCGGAAGCCTGTCTGAAGACTGTCAATCAAGAAGGAACGCCCAGTCCCGCAGCCCATACCCGGAAGCGGCGGAGAAGATCGCTCTCTAAAACGGTAAGTACTGCTTCAATTTTAAAAAAAAACACCCGATTCCCCTTTACAAAATGAGCAGGAATCTAATCTTAAAAAATGTAATTCCCGGGTGAACCTCCACTTTAAGTGGAGCCCCCTTCTTTAAAAGGTTGAGCACCCCTGGTGTAGAGGGCAAGAGTACTTGAGAGCCAATTCACACTATGTGCGGTGACAGACGTTTTACCGTATGGTGAAACGTCTTTCACCACAGGGACACACAGGAAACAACTGTTTTCTACGTGTCCCATTCACACTGCAATGCAGCCCAGCCTCGCGATGTGCTGCAGCATGTCTTCTTTATCTCAGCTCACTGGCCCGAATCGCACTGCAATATCAGGTAGTGCAGCCTACTGCCTGACATTGCAGTGAATGAAGTCTACGTTTTGTACACTTCAAATAATAAAAAAAAAGGAGCAGTGAGATGCGATGAATTGGGCACCACACTGCCCCCTAGCGCTGCTGGCGATGCAGAGCAGTCGAAGTGGTGAATGGCTTCGGTCACTTTACGTCGCAGTGTGAATTGGACATAAGACACGGCACAGGCTGCTAGCATTCAGGCAAAAATCCCCTCCCCCTAGCAAAACTCTTCCCCCATACCGTGGCCAAGGCTACTACTCCCCACAGGTACTGTATGTGTAGTGCACTGCAGCTCTTCTTTCTTCTCCTGTGCATTGCAATTACAGTGGTTGTTCAATAGGACCCTCATTCCTGCTTAAATGGTCACTAAAGGAAAACATTTTTTTTGCTGAAATTACTGTTTATTGGGTATAGAGACATAAAAGTTAACCGATTCCTTTTAAAAATGATTAAAAATTTAATTTAATCTATCATATAATGTGCCTCTAGTTTCACTTTGGTTTTAAATGTACATACATGAAGTTCCGGGTGAGAGGTGAGTCGGGAAGACACACAGAACAAAAACAACAAATCCAGGGCAGTGTCTTGTTTTTAAAATGAATCTGATTGGTTCTGAGGAGTTTTAGACACACAGTAATGACAGCTTAGACCACCGTGAGAAAGCTCCCAGTACGATGGTTATAAGGAAACAGGCAACCAGGAAGTGTGGAGATCACAGCAGAATTACAGCTACTTCAAAGCAAAAACGAACAATAAGGACATGAAACCAGTACTGCAGTAAGGTAAAGGAAGCTATTTAGCTAAAAAAAAAAATTCCTTTAGTGACCCTTTAATCCGCAGACTTACTGGGGCAAACAGTATACATACACTCCCACAAATTATGTAAGATATATATATTTATTTATGTATGCATACACCCTATATTGTCAAAAGTATTGGGACACCTTTACACACATGGGGCCTAATCCTCAAAAACCCGGCGCAACGTAACTTACACCGCCGCAAAATCTCTAACTAAGTGCCCGATCCACAAAGCACTTACCTAGAAATTTTAAACGGTGTAACTTAAATCCGGCCGGCGCAAGGCGTTCCTCTTCAAATGGGGGCGATTCCCATTTGAATTAGGCGCGCTCCCGCGCCGGCCGTACTGCGCATGCTCGTGACGTCATTTTCCCGACGTGCATAGCGCGAAATTACGTTACGCCGAGCTTTGTGGATCGCGACGGGTCAATTAAGTTGCGTCGGAAAAAAAAAAAGATAAGGCAAAAAAAAAAAATTTAAAACAAAAAAAAAACGCGTTGCTGGACAGAAGGGTCTGCTTTTACAAGGTGTAAACAGTTTACACTTTGTAAAAGCAGCCCTAATTTTACACATGCAAACTAATACTTACGGAGAAAAAACGAAGCTGAAAAGCTTTGTGGATCTCCGTAAGTGCTAATTTGCATCCCCAAGGCGGCATTTCGACGCAAAATGCCCCCAGCCCCCTTTCAGTAGATACGCCGTCGTATCTCTTTTGAGGATTAGGCCCATGATTTTTATTGGCATCCCATTCTAATGCCGCATACACACGACCGTTTTTCATGACGTGAAAAATGCCATTTTTTAAAATGGTCATTAAAAACAATTGTGTGTGGGCCCCAGAGCATTTTTTTCGACGTGAAAAATGGGCATTAAAAATGTAGAACATGCTCTAAATTTTCTCGTTGTTTTTTACGTTGTGAAAAATGGTCGGGTGTAGGCTTTAACGACGTGAAAAAAACACGCATGCTCAGAAGCATAAAAGATAGATGAAGGATGGATGGCCACACTCCAAAAACGGTACAGGTTGTCTTTTATTAAATGAACAGCAAATACATCACCAGATCAAAACAACAGGAACAGGGGAACAGCCGACGTTTCGCACAAAATCAGTGCTTATTCATGGCCATGACTAAGCACTGATTTTGTGCGAAACGTCGGCTGTTCCCCTGTTCCTGTTGTTTTGATCTGGTGATGTATTTGCTGTTCATTTAATAAAAGACAACCTGTACGGTTTTTGGAGTGTGGCCATCCATCCTTCATCTATCTTTTATGCTTGCCTAGTGCACCGCCAGCACCCTTGGAATCCTGTAACAGTGTGTGACCGTATAGTAGACCCACCTGGAGCGGTGACTTTCTTTCTTCTATTCGTTTTGGATTATGCTCAGAAGCAAGTTATGAGATGAGAGCACTCGTTCTGGTAAAACTAGCGTTTGTAATGGAGATAGTACATTCGTCAAGCTGTAAGGCCTCGTACACACAACTGGGTTTCTGGACAAAAACCAGCAAGAAAACTGATTCTTGCCGAGATTCCCGTTCATGTGTACGAGGCATTCAGGTTTCTCATCTGGAAATCTGGCCAGAATCTCGACGAGAAAAAAAGAGAACCTGCGCTCTTTTTTCTCGTCGAGATTCTTGTCGGCCTGTTTCCCGACGAGAAACCCGCGAGTGTGTATACTTACCTGTCGCCGTGGAAACCCGCGCATGCTCGAAATGACTTTCCTGACGAGATTCTCAGACGTGTGTACGAGGCCTCACAGACTGAAAAGCACGAAGACTGAAAAGCGTGAATCGTCTCTCACCAAACTTTTACTAACACAAAATCAGCAAAAGCAGCCCAAAGGGTGGCGCCATCTAAATGGAACTTCCCCTTTATAGTGCCGTCGTACGTGCTGTACATCACCGTGCTTTGCTCGAGCATTTTTTTTTATTCATGATCGTGTATATGCAAGGCAGGCTTGACAAGAATCACGTCGAAAAAAACTTAGTTTTTTCTAGAACATTAGAAATGGTCGTGTGTACGCGGCTTTAGTCTGTAGGGTTCAATATTGAGTTCCACCCTTTGCAGCTATAACAGCTTCAACTCTTCTGGGAAGGATGTCCACAAGGTTTAGGAGTATCTATGGGAATGTTTGACCATTCTTCCAGAAGCACATACCAGTGTAAGCCAGTAACAGTGTTCCTGATCACCACCACACCAGTCCCAGTGTTACCAGACCAGTGTAAGCCAGCCAGTGTTCTTGCAAAAATGTTGACAGCCGCACTCCAAAAAAGCGTTTCTTTTTAATAAAATAGGTCACAAAACTGACATGTCACAGCAAAGTCAGAAAAACACAGCTGACGCGTTTCACACTGTCATACAGTGCTTAATCGTAGCTCGGCTATGATTAAGCACTGTATGACAGTGTGAAACGCGTCAGCTGCGTTTTTCTGACTTTGCTGTGACATGTCAGTTTTGTGACCTATTTTATTAAAAGGAAACACTTTTTTGGAATGCGGCTGTCCTCATCTTCTTCAACATTTTTGCATGCCATTGCATTGCCAGCACCCAGGGTTTTGGTCTCTCTTGGTCTATCGGTGCGGTCACCCTTCTCCCCTTTCTAGTTTGGACTTTGCAGCCAGTGTTCTTGATCGCTAACCACACCAGTCCCAGAGTCACCAGACCAGTGTAAGCCAGCAGCAGTGTTCCTGATCGATAACCACACCAGTCACAGAGTCACCAGACCAGTGTAAACCAGCAACAGTGTTCCTTATCATTCCTTCACCTGTGCCAATATCACCATAGCCAGTGCAGCCAGCAACAGTGTTCCTGGCATAGGCATGTGCCTGGGCATGCCCTTATCACCCTATTTGGCACAGATTCACCCTGTTTAGACCCCTGATATTTCACCCAAGTCCCCTAACAGGGCTTCTAAAAATATTGTAAAAAAATAAAACTGTTAAAAAATAACTACAGACACTGTCCACTGCCCTACTGACACCAATCTCTGCCCTACTGACAATGTCCACTGCTCTACAGACACTGTCAGTATATAAATACATGCACACACACATGTGCTTGAGCTTCCTCAGGTGTACGGCTGATCACACGTGCGGGCGTGTGTTGCAGCAGCTCCTGTCACCCAGACATCAGCCGAGTCTTAGCTGATTCTTGTGCCGAACCTCCGGTTCTCTCTCTCC
The DNA here is from genome assembly GCF_905171775.1 of Rana temporaria. Lineage (NCBI taxonomy): Eukaryota > Metazoa > Chordata > Amphibia > Anura > Ranidae > Rana > Rana temporaria. The sequence continues at coordinate 53,677,689 of NC_053500.1, read as the reverse complement.
CCTTCCCCTTCTCTGGGGCCCCGTCCTCAGCGGCATCCATCCACCGCCCCTCCGGGGTCCACCCGCCCCTCACTCGCCGCCGAGCACCCCCCTCCAGCTGAGCTCCGTGGGACTAGGATCAGCGTTCCCCGTCCAGCCCCCACCCCCCCCTCCTCGGCCGTCAGCTGTCATCCGCCGCTGAGCACCCTCAGCGGCACACTCTAGTCCCTCCGTGGACAGCTTCTCCCCCCTCCTCTGCTCTCCGCCCCTCCGCAGCCGCCGCCTTCTGCCTGTGGCCTCCCTGACGTCCTCGGGCGCAGAGCTCCAGGAAAGATCGCGGCTGCGGCCCACCCCCAGCCATCCGTATTAGATCTTGGTCTCCTTCCTCCACAGCATCACCTCCAGCCGGACAGGGTTCTCCCTGACCCAGGAACACCCGGAGGCTGGTACTGACGCCCTCGAAGCCGCATCTCGGCTGAAGAGTGTAGGAGAGGCCCCGGCTCGGGCCTAGCTTCGGCTCCGGCGGCCATCTTGGTACACCCAGCCGTTTGGCCAAGTACTCCTCACCACCCTCAGGCACTGACCTACAGTCACGGGGGCCACGTACTACAGACAGCTGGAAGAGTAGCACTGGGCTACAACCCGGTAAGTAAGGGCCATTCTTTGGCCCCCTCTCCATTTTTTTTCCCCACTTTTCTTCCCTAGCTCACCCATTACAGCTCAGCTTACATCGGCAAGGTAAGTCTAATCCGGGGCCCATTTAGACACTTTATCCAGGGTTCTCCGATCGCCTCTGGGGTCAGGAAGGAATTTTTTCCCTTGCTGTAGCAATTGGCTGCTAGGCTAGGGTTTTTTGCCTTCCTCTGGATCAACTGAGGGGGGCGGTTTAGGCCGGGTCACCACCTTTCTTTTTTGCAGCAATTTCACCTGATCCGCATCACCGGCACTGAGCGATTTCAACTGAACCTTCCGGGAACATCACCCCCCCCATGATCACCATCTTCATCATCGCTGGATCAACCGGATCACTGTATCAGCATATGACCAACAAGTCATCTCCCACCATGCTCATCTTCAAGTACGCAGCGGACACCCTGCGCAACTTAAGGAAGGCGGCCGCACCGCTACCAACCTCCATTCAAAAAACACTACTGAAAGAACAACTACTAAGAATCTACCACCAGCCAAACCCAAAAAACGATAAGCCACCGCAGCGAGTACAACACTTAGAATGCGCCCTGATCAACACAAGATCTGCAGTCAAGCACAGACAGGAAATCCACGACTTCATCATCCAACACAACACAGATTGCCTCTTTATCACAGAAAGTTGGCTTACACCCGGCTGTAATTCCATCCTAGCAGAATTGGTGCCCGAGAACTATCGCATCCTAACCGAGCATAGAACAGGTCAAAGAGGAGGAGGCCTTGCAGTGATCTACAAATCCCACCTCGCTCTCACCAAACCTACCCTACAGAACGCACTGCCCTTTATGGAAACACTCACCCTGCAACTTCAACCTACACCCGAGGAAACCGTCCACATACTACTATGCTACAGACCACCCGGACCAAAGACGCATCTCCTCACACCCTTCACCGAATTCTTCTCTACATACACCTTGAAAACCAAAAACCTGCTGTTACTTGGGGATTTCAACCTCTGGGCTAACTCAACTCAGGATCCCATCGCTACCGCCTGCATCGACCAACTCGAAGAACGCGGTCTGCAGCAACTGATAAAGACTTCTACGCACACGTCAGGTCACACTCTGGACCTCATCTTCAAGCAAAACGTGAATATCAACAAATTGGACAACAGACCTTTACCATGGACCGACCACCACGCCATCAAATTTATATTAACCACCGATACCGTCCTTCAAAAACAACTACAACTATACATTGGACAAGATCACAGAAGAAATTACACTCTGAGCTCTTCAAAACCACACTAGCGACAAAAATAGAAGTACCAAATCTGAACAACTCAACGGAACAAACACTCAACGCTTTAAACAAAGCGTTACTACAAACAGCAGACACAGTCGCTCCGAAACGCAGAGCTCTCAGCCGGAAAAATAACGCAGGCTGGTTCAACGACACCCTCACCTTACTGAAACAGGATCGCAGAAGAGCTGAAGGAGCCTGGAGGAGGAACCCATCAAAAGAAAACCTCACAAAGTACAAAATCTTCACCAAAAATTACCACAAAGCAATCTTTAAAGCCAAAAAAGACCATTTCGCAAACACCATCTCCAAAGCCCTCAACCGTCCACGGGAACTTTTTAAACTAGTCGCTAAGGCCATGAACCCCTCCTGCTTGGAGCCCCCTGCAAGTGAGACACAGGAATTCTGTAATGAACTATCTGACTTTTTTATCGACAAAATCGAAAAGATTCGGGCATCAGTTCAACAGAAAAAAAACACCAACCCCACCCAGATACAGCAAGAAGAAGCAATCAACACAAAGAATGTACGATCGACGAACTTCGAGCTGGTCCCAATTACCATCGACACCACAAAAAACATCATCAGAAGCCTCCGAGACAACACATCACCCAATGACATCATTCCTACAAAACTTTTAAAAGAATGCACGGACATCTTGGCACCCATCATAACGCACATCATAAACCAATCATTCAAGGAAGGGATTGTTCCGAACAACCTCAAGCAAGGCATAATAAAACCCCTCTTAAAGAAACCCAACCTCGACCTGAAAGACCCAAATCAGCGCAGACCGATAACAAGCCTCAACACGATCTCCAAGATCATGGAGAAAGCAGTAGTACAACAGCTTCAGCCCCACCTGGACGAGCACAAACTCCTAGATCCTCTACAATCAGGTTTTCGCCCAGGCCACGGCACAGAAACGGCTCTTCTTAAGATATGGGATGACGCCCTCGAAGCAGCTGATGACGGAGAATCATGTCTCCTAGTGCTGCTGGACCTCAGTGCAGCCTTCGACACGGTAGACCACAACATACTGATCGCACGACTCAAAGAAGTAGCAGGAGTCTCTGACGCGGCCCTACCGTGGTTCGCATCTTTCCTTGAAAATCGCACTCAGACCGTGAAACTTGGAGGGTTTACATCAGAATCACGGACCACTACATGCGGAGTCCCGCAAGGATCGCCCCTTTCACCTGTACTCTTTAACATCTACATCCGCCCGCTCCTCAAAATCATCAGCAAACAGGACCTGCGCTACCACTCCTATGCGGACGACACGCAGCTTTACCTTCGAATCACCAACAAAAAAGACCAATTTCATGAACTTGGAAAGTGCCTTACGCTGATTGACAATTGGATGACAGAAAACTCCCTCAAACTTAACAGATCCAAAACAGAACTACTCACCCTTCACGCAAATAGGAAATCCATTTCTAGGACCACCGGGACACCACCCACCATCCTCGGACAAACCATCGCACCAAGCAATAAAGCCAAAAGCCTCGGAGTCACCTTTGACTCTGACATGATGTTGGATGCACAAATAGGATCAGTTGTCAGCGGTTCTCATCATCTGCTCCGAATGCTACGTAGACTCATCCCCTTCATTCCAGAAAAGGACACGGCAGTAGTTGTGGGAACGATCATCAACTCACGACTCGACTACGCAAATTCCCTCTATTTAGGACTACCAAAATACCAGATTTCACGTCTACAAGTCGTCCAGAACACGGCAGCCAGACTGGTAACAGGTAAAAAGCCGTGGGAATCAGTCTCCCCAGCCTTGAGATCCCTCCACTGGCTGCCCGTACAGGACCGGGTGACATTCAAGACACTCTGCCTCACCCACAAATGTATACAGGGGACCGCTCCCCAATACTTAAGCGAGAAAATAAAACCCTACGTCACCAAGCGCGTTCTCCGGTCAACCGACCAAAACCTTCTCCAAATTCCTAAATCCCGCTACAAATCGAAGGGAGAACGTAGATTTTCGGTCCAAGGACCACGGCTCTGGAATGCTCTACCCTCTACAATCCGCTTGGAAGAAAACCATCAGGCCTTTAGGAAAAAACTAAAGACCCACCTCTTCTGAAGAACCGGAATGACTCTGGACGGGAAGCGCCTTGAGGCGATTTAGTTTGCATTTGTTGCGCTATACAAGTTACTCACTCACTCACTCACTCACTCACATCCTAATGCAATAGGCTGTGCACACCTATAGTTCCCGGTCACAGTCCGAACAGTCCCTGTGTCGCCAGCAACAGTGATCCTGATTGTTGCCACACCAGTACCAATATCACCACACCCAGTGCAGCCAGCAACAGTGTTCCTGCTCATAGTCACACCAGTCCCAGTGCCGACAGACCAGTGTAAACCAGCAACCACCAATAGTGATCCTGATTGCTGCCACACCAGTGCCAATATCACCACAGCCAGTGCAGCCTGCAACATGGTAAACCAGCAAAAATTTTCCTGATCACAGCCACACTAGTACCAGTGTCACCGGACCAGTGTTAGATCAACAAAAATGTTTCTGGTTACTAGCCACACCAGTCCTAGTGAGACATTTAATGACCATTTAAAATTCTTAATCCATATCTTCAATGCCTTAAACATGATATACATGGGGGGTGCGTGGCCTAGCAATGACGGATTGCAAATGCTGGTCCCGAAGCTCTGCACAGATCGAGCCAGAGAGAAACATGCTGCTCAGTTCATTTCTCATGTCAGGAGACTGCCGCAGACCGCTGGGACCTTGATATTGCACACTATTACCTCTGCCAGCACTTGGCATTTTCCAAGATGGCGCCGCCATGCACCAACGCTGCCAGCTCTGCCTCCTCAAAGAGGACTCTGCAACAACAAGCACCCACTCAAGGGGACGCCACAGCAGCTCCACCACGGCTGAATTCGCTGATCCTGTCACCAGTGATCCCACGGGTGGACTCCTCGAACAGGTCTGCTGTGCCACAGGGTTCTGATGGCCGCACTGAGGATGCCATTCAGGAGAACATGGCAGATTTCCCCACCAAACAGGATCTACAAGCCATGGCCACATCTATAGTGAGTGCGCTCTCTAAAGAGCTCCAGGACATGCGCAAGCCATTGGACACTGTTGAGGAGAGGGTGACAGATCTGGAGGAAGCCTCCACCTCCACAGACACTCGCCTCACTGCCCTAGAGGTTGACCAGCAGTCACTCCTCCGCCACTTTATTGATGTTCAGCTGCGGCTAGACAATGGCGAAAAACCACAACCGGCAGAACAATCTATGCCTGAGGGGGATTCCTGAGGCCACCATGGGCTCAGACCTGCGCACTACAGTGATGGCTCTTCTTAAGCAGCTACTGGGGAAATCACCTACAGCTGAGCTGGATTGTGTCCACCAGGTGCAAGGCTCTTGTGCACCCTCATCATCCCAAGAGGCTCCTGGCTCCGTTGCTCCCCCACATGATGTTCTCTGTAGGGTCCATTTTTCACTAAAAAGGAGGAGATTCTCTGCGCCAAGCCTGGGCCAAAGGTCCCATTGACTTTGACGGAGCCCTTGTTTGAGTTTACTCAGATGTATCCAGGCAAACCCGGGCTATGTGGGGTATGCTCCTTCCTTTGAGGTAGTTTGAGAGGCAGACACAACCTATCGCAGGGGCTATCCTTTCCATCTTATTGTACGGAAACAGGGGACTGAGTTTTACATGCGTTCACCTGATCATCTGCCTGCTTTATTTATCGTCCTAGATAAACCTGTTGTCACAGTACCCAACTGCAACTGGTTTGACTTTCTGATACGCCCAGAGGCCTTCAACTGGTCCTTACCAAGACCACAGTGGCCCCATCGCAATCGCTCTCGAGCTTCCAGTCAGGAGCCATGTAGATCCACACCAGCTACTTCGGAAGACTAAAGCCGTGTACATACGATAGGTTTGTCCGATGAAAACAGTCTTTTTTCCATCAGTGTTAAAAAATAGAACATGTTTTAAATTTTTCCTATGGGTAAAAACGATAGAAAAATCCGATCGTCTGTGTGGAATTCCATCGGACAAAAATCCATGCATGCTCAGAATCAAGTCGGCGCATGGTCGGAAGCATTGAACTTCTTTTTTTTGGCTCGTCGTAGTGTTTTACGTCACCGTGTTTTGGCACGGTTGGATTTTTGACTGATGGTGTGTAGGCAAGACTGATGAAAGTCAGCTTCATCGGATATCCGACAAAAAATCCATCGGATTAGATTCCATCAGATATCTGATCGTGCCAGATAGGCTTAACTCAACCAGTTTTCTCTCCTGTGAACTTTTCATGCTTGGCCTAGTTTCATAACCGTTTATTATGCAGTTGCCCTCGGCCTGTTGGCTGTATTTCTGATAATGCTGCCTTTCTAAAGGCAGCATTATCTATAAAACATTATCACTAAAACAGTATCGTCATTTATTGTAGAAAATCTGTACCCATCTGAATCAATAACTAATGCCTCGTACACACGATCGCGATTCCTGAAGAGAAAAGTGCGATGTGAGCTTTTTGTAGCAAATTCTGATCGTGTGTATGCTCCATCACACTTTTTCTGTGAGAATTCCAGCCAAGAAAAGATTAAGAGGAAGATCTCAATTTTCGTGACAGGAAAAAGTCCTATGAGGAATCGCGATCGTCTGTATGCAATTACGACACAAAAAAAAACACACACGCTCAGAATCAAGCAGAAGAGTCAAACTGCCTATTGAACTTCATTGATCTCGGCTTGTTGTACGTGTTGTACGTCACCACATTCTTGACGGTCGGAATTTCGTCCAAAATTAGTGTAAACGTGTGTATGCAAGACAAATTTCAGCAGTTTTCCTACTGAAAAAAACGTTTTTCTTGTGGGAAATCGCGATCGTGTATACGAGGCATAAACCTCTGAAGAAGGACTTGTAGTCCGTAACATGTAAGGTGTTATATACTGTATTGACCATGACCACCACTAGTCCATTCTGCGTCAAGACAGTGACCAGCTCATACAACTGTATCATATTGGGTATTAGATATTTGTTTTTATGCAAAATACATTTTTTCTAAATGTCTACTATTGTCAAATCTTAATAAAATTATACTTTTTATACTTCATGCTTTGGTCTGTCTATTAAAGACCCTAAGGGTTTTTTCATCCGTGCCTTTTGGTAACAAGTTGTTTCGCTATTTGTTTTGTTGCGTACATATGGCACACTGTCCTACCTTCAAATCAACCTGTCAAAGTCCTCTGCTCTTCCCATCTCTTTAGACCAGGCCACAGTTGTTTACCCCCCCCCCCGATTGAGGGCTGATTTATTTCACTTACACACGTTAATTTTCACCTAGTTCGGTCGCTGTAGTGCCCTTAACTTCATGACTTTACTACCCAGGATTTTGTACTTGAAGCAGGCACTGCCTATTCATCTGCCTCCCTCTTTTTGCAAATGCATAAACTCCCTGTTCCAAGAGTTTATGTGGTCCCATCGGAAGTCACGCATTCAGCTCCAGCCAGTGGCGGAACTACCGCCATAGCAACCCACGCGGGCGCTATGGGGCCCGCAGCCGAGTGGGGCCCGGTGAGCAGGGCAAGGAAATGACCGAGTTTTTTTTTTTTTTTTTTCTCGCTGCCACGCCGCGCCGCCGCCGAGTGTCTAGTGCGGCTCCGGAGCCGCATGCGGCTCTTTTGTACGGCTTTGCTGAGTGCGGACTGCGGAGGATTTAAAAAAGAGCGCGCCGCGCTGTGATAAATGTCCCGCCCTCCTCCTCCTAGAGAAGACTAGCTCGTGTGATAGAGCCAGTGTGCTGTCTGTCACACAAGCTGGTCTAGAGGAGGAGGAGGGCGGGACATGTATCAGCGCGCCAGAACCCAGTGGGGGAGCATCGTGACAGACAGATGACCGCCGTGAGACGTGAGTCACAGCACAGGCTAAGTGAGGGGGACCTGATGTTTTTTTGATGATAATTGGGGGGGGGGGGGCTTGGCTTGGCTTGCAATGGTGATGCCACCTACTGTCTCCTGTCATCATCATGCTTCTCGTCATCCCCCTGTTCCTGGCATCCCAGTGGGATGCCAGGAACAGGGGGATGACGAGGAGCACGATGATCCCACCATCCTACCTCTGAGGCCTTTCATACATTTTATCACCCCTGTCATCTCCATCCTCCCCGTCACCTCCCTACCACCCACCCCTGTCATCTCCATCCTCCCTACCACCCACCCCTGTCATCTCCATCCTCCCTACCACCCACCCCTGTCATCTCCATCCTCCCTACCACCCACCCCTGTCATCTCCATCCTCCCTGTCACCTCCCTACCACCCACCCCTGTCATCTCCATCCTCCCCGTCACCTCCCTACCACCCACCCCTGTCATCTCCATCCTCCCTACCACCCACCCCTGTCATCTCCATCCTCCCTACCACCCACCCCTGTCATCTCCATCCTCCCTACCACCCACCCCTGTCATCTCCATCCTCCCTGTCACCTCCCTACCACCCACCCCTGTCATCTCCATCCTCCCTACCACCCACCCCTGTCATCTCCATCCTCCCTGTCACCTCCCTACCACCCACCTCTGTCATCTCCATCCTCCCCGTCACCTCCCTACCACCCACCCCTGTCCCCTGTCATCTCCATCCTCCCCGTCACCTCCCTACCACCCACCCCTGTCATCTCCATCCTCCCTACCACCCACCCCTGTCATCTCCATCCTCCCTACCACCCACCCCTGTCATCTCCATCCTCCCTACCACCCACCCCTGTCATCTCCATCCTCCCTGTCACCTCCCTACCACCCACCCCTGTCATCTCCATCCTCCCTACCACCCACCCCTGTCATCTCCATCCTCCCTGTCACCTCCCTACCACCCACCCCTGTCATCTCCATCCTCCCCGTCACCTCCCTACCACCCACCCCTGTCCCCTGTCATCTCCATCCTCCCCGTCACCTCCCTACCACCCACCCCTGTCATCTCCATCCTCCCTACCACCCACCCCTGTCATCTCCATCCTCCCTGTCACCTCCCTACCACCCACCCCTGTCATCTCCATCCTCCCTACCACCCACCCCTGTCATCTCCATCCTCCCCGTCACCTCCCTACCACCCACCCCTGTCATCTCCATCCTCCCCGTCACCTCCCTACCACCCACCCCTGTCATCTCCATCCTCCCCGTCACCTCCCTACCACCCACCACTGTCATCTCCATCCTCCCCGTCACCTCCCTACCACCCACCCCTGTCATCTCCATCCTCCCTGTCACCTCCCTACCACCCACCCCTGTCAGCTTCCTACCACCCACCCCTGTCATCTCCATCCTCCCTGTCAGCTTCCTACCACCCACCCCTGTCATCTCCATCCTCCCTGTCTTCTTCCTGCCACCTACCCTTGTCAGCTTCCTACCACCCACACTTGTCAGCTCCCTACCACCCACCCCTGTCATCTTCCTACCACCCCCTGTAATCTTCATACCACCCCACCCCCTTAAATTTACTGGTGCACATTATATATGATGGATGCAGGGACATTTTCTTTGGGGGGGGACGGACGCACGTAGCTGGTCTTGCCTAGGGCGCCAAATTGCCTAGCACCGGCCCTGCCTGCACTGAGGGGCAAATTTCCGCCAGCCCGCTCCACTCCCCGCTGCACTGTGAGACAAATTGTTGCCAGCCCGTTCTGCCCGCTCCGCGCTCCACTGTGAGGCAAATTGACGCCCACCCGCCAGCCAGCCCGCTCCACCTGTTCTGCCAGCACGCTCCATTCACCTGGGCGTTGCGGGCAGAACAGGAGAACAGTCAGCGGGTGAGCGGGCTTGCTTGCCAATCAGCGGGCGGGGGAGCAGAGAGATGACATCATCTGCATCATTGCAGTTCTGTCCCCACTGTGCGGGCAGCAGAGAGATTACATTATCTCTCTGCTGCCTGCCTTTACTCTGGGACACAGCAAGTGGCAATCCGCAATGTGTGGCAGGTGATGTGGCAAGTGACAATCTGCTACGTGTGGCAGGTGACGTTGTGGCAAGTGACAATGTGTGACAGGTGGCGTCGTGGCAAGTGACAATCTGCATTGTGTGGCAAGTGACAATCCTCAATGTGTGACATCGTGGCAAGTAACAATCTGCAATGTGTGGCAGGTGACACCCTGCATCTGGTGATGCGGCAAGTGACAATCCGCATCTGAAGGCAGGTGACGTTGGCAAGTGACACGCTCGGGGCTCCTACTGATTCTGCAATATGGTGAGTTGAACTATTTTATATAACAATGTAATAATAGAAATTATGCACTTCAAGCATTTTTATTATTATTTTTTTTTTTTACTAGTAATGGCAGTGATCATTTTTTTTTTGTGAGACTGCGACATTGCGGTGGACAGGTCAGAAACTTTTGACACATTTTTGGGACCATTCACATTTATACAGCGATCTGTGCTATTAAAATGCACTGATTAATGTGTAAATGTCACTGTCAGGGAAGGGATTAAATGTGTTCCCTGGGAGGTGTTTCTAACTGGGGGGTGTGGGACTGACTGGAGGAGGAGAGAGATCTCTGTTCCTAATCACTAGGAAAGAGCCATGACAGGTCCTCTTTATACTCCTACATACATGTATAGAGCCATGACAGGTCCTCATTCTACTTCTATATACATGTATAGAGCCGTGACAGGTCCTCTTTAGTTATAATGATATCAAATAAAGGATGTGGGGCATTTTGGTGGGCGTGATTTTTTTTTTCTGGGGGGGGGGCCCCATACAACATTTTGCTATGGGGCCCTGTGATTTCTAGTTACGCCCCTGGCTCCAGCTTCTTCATCTTCCTAAAATTCTGGGTGGAGTGGGATTATCTGATGTGCGGGCGTACTACAGGGCAACTTATTGATTGGTATTGTCATGCTGAGGCCAAGCACTGGGTGGCCAACTGGCCATGGAGTTAGAGGACTCAGGTGGCACGGTAAAACGTTGGCAGTTTACACAGTTTACTATGCTTCAGTTCTGAATGAAAACAGCGAGTGATAGGTACCGATTGCTATGTGCTCACTCAGAAAAAGAAGGGGCCAGTAAATTGCACATTTACCGGCTAATTCCCCGCTCTACATCCTGACCCTTCTCCTGCTGCGCTGTGGGGGGCCAAGGGAGCACACAGGGGGGCCACAGGAGCACAGAGGGGAGCCAAGGCCGGCAACACAAGGAATAGGGGTGACAGGGGCAGCATTAAGTAGAACCGACAGTTGTGATTTTCTCCTTGCATCCACTGAATTTCTGACTGGAGGGAGAGGGGGAGAAGCGACATTGCCGGCATTCAGCTGCTGCAGGGAGGAAAATGCAGCAATCAGTTCCACTAAATGCCTTCCCTCCCCTCCAGGTTCCAGGGTCAGCAACCAAGAGACATGATCTACCTGTCTCCTGCCCGAGATAGTCGAGTTTGCCAACCCCAACCCTACAAAAACCAACAACAAAGCAACATATACAATACAGTCCAATGTATGGAGCATTAGCTCTGCAGAGGTGATTTTCCTGCGCATCAATTGCATATAAACAGCCATTGGCTTCTGCTGCCCTCAATCAAATTATCTGATAATGGAGCAAGGGGGAAGGGCAACACGGCCTGTGTTTATAGACACAGGCCGTGTGGCTCGGGATCAAGCCCTCATGAAAGCGAAGAGGTGGAGTCAGGAGCACCAGTGGGGGACCCCAGAAGAAGAAGATTAAGGTTGCTCTGTTAAAAACAATTGCACAGAGCAGGTAAGACATGTTTATTATTTAAAAAATAACAATCACTTTAAGCTTGAGTACGCCACTGTAAAGTATTGTAGCGCCCTGCTCCCAACGAGTGGACGCTATGTGTTAAAATTTTAGTTATCTGAGCAGTAGTTGGCTCAGAAGGATTGTGTCTAAATTGTGGCTCTGTCTCAGTTCAGCTGGTTGCATGATTTTCCTCCTGACGATGGGTGTCGCTGTCACCGCTGGTCAGGGTTGGAAAGGCAGCAGACTGGATGCATTGGGTACCTCTTTCCCAGAAGCAGTGGTGAACCCGCTGTGCATTCTGGGAGAGGGTACTTAAGGGACAGACACCATTTTGTGGGGTTCGTCTTTTCCGATCCTCACCTGAGGGCCCTCCTGGCCTCAGGAATGTGTTGGCAGTTTCCGCCTCGGGGCCACCTTGGCCTGAGGCCTCCCAACTGCCCTTACTCAACTAAGCCGCTCAGGAAACCCTAACCAGACAAAATTAATCAATTGCTGCGCCACTAATTACAATGAAGCCCAAATCCAAATTTAGCCTAGCGGCCCAACTAGAGGAGGGTGCTATATGTATACTAAAGATGTGTTCAGGGCCTTAGGGCTGAAAGTGTCTAAGGAAGTGATGGCGAACTTTGGCACTCCAGATGTTTTGGAACTACATTTCCCATGATGCTACACTACACTGCAGAGTGCATGAGCATCCTGGGAAATGTAGTTCCAAAACATCTGTGATGCCAAGGTTTGCCATCACTGGTCTAAGGTATAGCTCTAAAATGTTTCCATTTCTAAATAGGAGATTTTCCCAATGGCCACCCCTGTATGGTCTCATGGTCTGTTCATGGCCATAGCCCTTGGCTCGTGGACTTGGTGGTTTGATGTTGTGGAATTGCTGTGGGTTTATTGAAATACAACTACTTGTCATGATGTTCGAGTTCTATAGCGAATTTATTGGGTCAATTTTGCATCATCAGCTAAATTTCAACCACCAAGGCCATGAACTAGAGCAGGTTAAAGCGGAGGTCCGCCATTTTTTTTTTAAGTCAGCAGCTACAAATACTGCAGCTGCTGACTTTTAAAATAAGGACACTAAGGGCCCTTTCACACGGGGCGGATCAGTAACGATCCGCCTCCGTGTGTCCGTCAGCTCAGCGGGGATCCTCCGTAAAATCCCCGCTGAGCCGTCGGCTGACAGGGCGGTCCCCGCACACTGTGCAGGGACCGCCCTGTCGTTCCTCCGCTCTCCCCTATGGGGGGATCGGATGAACACGGACCGTCTGTCCGTGTTCATCCGATCCGATCCGCAGACGCAAGAAAAAATAGGATTTTCTTCCGTCCGCAAAATCGGAGCTTTGCGGAGGCGGGTGATTACGGGTGTCAGCGGATGTTCATTCGCTGACACCCGCAATCACATAGGGACCAATGTATGTCCCGTTTTCATCCGCAAACGGATGGATGAAAATGCGGACATACGGTCCGCACATGTGAAAGGGCCCTTACCTGTCCAGGCTCTCGGTTACTTCCGCCGTCATCTTCGGCAAGGGAATCAGTCAGGAAGTGATGCCTTGTGGCGGCACTTCCTGGTTCCTACTGTGCATGTGCGAATCACGCTGCACGTTCCCACTGGTTCCCGCTATCTTCTGGGACCCGTATGTCTCCCAGAAGACAGTGGGGGGGATGGAGAAGGCGCAGGAAGGGGCATAGATACCCACGGGTGGCTCGGGTATCTATGCCCGGAAGTGGGAGAAGAATACCAGTATTAGACAGGTATCTGCTCCCCCTCCCCCTGAAAGGTGCCAAATGTGACACCGGAGGGGAGGGGGATTCCGAAAAGCGGAAGTTCCATTTTTGGGTGTAACTCCTCTTTAAGAGACCTTACAACTTTGACAATTTGGACAATCGCCTACTAAGAAGATAAGCATTTTCTCTTATACCTAGACCATGGGTCTTCAAACTATAGCCCTCCAGTTGTTCAGAAACTACAATTCCTAGTCATGTCTGTGAATGTCAGAGTTTTACAATGCCTCATGGGATGTGTAGTTCTGCAACAGCTGGAGGGCCGTAGTTTGATGATCCCTGACCTAGACACTGTCAGCCCTAATGGCCTATTATTTACTTGTTTTTGGAATGACAGCTGACCAACACCTTTACACCCAGCATATTTTTCAGTGATTTTCAATATGATAACAGTGCGATAATATGTATTTTATGATTCATGCGTGCCCATGGTGGCACTGTGCTCTTTGATTTGTATTTGATCCTCTCCTCACCTGTCTTTTTACTCCTTTCCCTTCTTTTTTTACCATCCCATTTTCTTGTCTAGTTTTTTAATCAGTGACATTTTTCTTCCCTGACATACAGTATATGGGAGTGCAAAACCCATTTGAAGAAAGCTAAAGTCTGTTCAGAGAACTCCATGGGATGCTGCCAGGTTCGCACTACTTTTTTTTGAGTGTAATGTAAACTTCAGGTCACAGTGTGGAGAAATACTGCCGTGTCCAGCTGATATTTGTATCCCCTCTTCATTTTAAATTGGCTTCTTGCTGTTTTTGTGCACCAGACTGCGTTTCCCAATATATTTATAGCTTGCTTCTTTATACTGTTGCTTACCTTCTCACTTTCTCCATATATATATATTGCATAGTTTGGTCATTAAATGCTCTTGTACAAGTTTGTGCTTTCACACCTTAATTTATATCTTTATTTGTACTTTTCTGCCTGTGGCAAACATAGTGGAATTTGCAATCAAATACAGAATCCAGTTTTGCTCTGTAACACTATTAACATTTTCTGATTGAGCATCTGACACCTCTAATGAAGATGCTGACCACAGATTGATTTAGCTACATTTTGTCTGATTTGTCTTTTATTCTCATTATTGGTGAGATCAGATGACATGATAGGTGCCATGGTCCCAGGCCTACGATTATTGTCCATACCTTATACAGAATCTCACAAAAGTGAGTACACCCCTAACATTTTTGTAAATATTTTATTCTAACTTTTCATGTGACAATACTGAAGAAATGACACTTTGCTACAATGTAAAGTAGTGAGTGTACAGCTTGTATAACAGTGTAAATTTGCTGTCCCCTCAAAATAATTCAACACACAGCCATTAATGTCTAAACTGCTGGCAACAAAAGTGAGTACACCCCTAAGTGAAAATGTCCAAATTGGGTCCAATTAGCCATTTTCCCTCCCGGGTGTCACATGACTTGTTAGTGTTACAAGGTTTCAGGTGTGACTGGGGAGCAGGTGTGTTAAATTTGGTGTTATTGCTCTCACTCTCTCATACTGGTCACTGGAAGTTCAACATGGCACCTCATGGCAAAGAACTCTCTGAGGATCTGAATTTTTTTTTGTTGCTCTACATAAAGATGGCCTAGGCCAGTGATGGCGAACCTTGGCGCCCCAGATGTTTTGGAACTATATTTTCTCATGATGCTCAACTACACTGCAGCGTGCATGAGCATCATGTGAAATGTAGTTACAAAACATCTGGGGTGCCAAGGTTCACCATCACGGGCCTAGGCTAAAAGAAGATTGCCAAGACCCTGAAACTGAGCTGCAGCACGATGGACAAGACCATACAGCAGGACAGGTTCCACTCAGAAGAGGCTTCACTATGGTCGACCAAAAGAGTTGAGTGCATGTGCTTAGCGTTATATCCAGAGGTTGTCTTGGGGAAATTGACATATGAGTGCTGCCAGCATTGCTGTAGAGGTTTAAGGGGTCAGCCTGTCAGTGCTCAGACCATACACCGCACACCGCATCAAATTGGTCTGTATGGCTGTCGTCCGAGAAGACGGCCTCTTCCAAAGATGATGCACAAGAAAGCCCACAAACAGTTTGCTGAAGACAAGCAGACTAAGGACATGGAACCATGTCCTGTGGTCTGATGAGACCAAGATAAACTTATTTGGTTCAGATGGTGTCAAACGTGTGTGGCGGTAACCAGGTGAGGAGTACAAAGACAAGTGTGTCTTGCCTACAGTCAAGCATGGTGGAGGGAGTGTCATGAACCATGAATGCAACAGTTCAACAGAAAAAAAACATAAACCCCACTCAGATACAGCAAGAAGAAGAAATCAACAAAACTTCGATGAATTTCAAGCTGATCCCAATTACCATCGACACCACAAAAAACATCATCAGAAGCCTCCGAGACAACACATCCCCAAACGACATCATCCCGACAAAACTCTTGAAAGAATGCACGGACATCTTGGCACCCACCATAACGCACATCATAAACCAATCATTCAGGGAAGGGATGGTTCCGGACAACCTCAAACAAGGCATAATAAAACCTCTCTTAAAGAAGCCCAACCTCGATCCGAAAGACCCTAACCAGCGCAGACCGGTAACAAGCCTGAACACGATCTCCAAGATCATGGAGAAAGCAGTAGTGCAACAACTCCAGCCCCACCTGGACGACCACAAACTCCTAGATCCTCTACAATCAGGTTTTCGCCCAGGCCACGGCACAGAAACGGCTCTTCTCAAGATATGGGATGACGCCCTTGAAGCAGCAGATGACGGAGAATCCTGTCTCCTAGTGCTGCTGGACCTCAGTGCAGCCTTCGACACAGTAGATCACAACATATTGCTCACGCGACTCAAAGAAGTAGCAGGAGTCTCTGACGCAGCCCTACCGTGGTTCGCATCTTTCCTGGAAAATCGCACTCAGACCGTGAAACTTGGAGATTTCACATCAGAAACACGGACCATCACATGCGGAGTCCCGCAAGGATCACCCCTCTCGCCTCTACTCTTCAACATCTACATCCGCCCGCTCCTCAAAATCATCAGCAAACAGGACCTGCGTTACCACTCCTATGCGGACAACACGCAGCTTTACCTTCGAATCACCAACAAAAAAGACCAATTTCTTGAACTTGGAAAGTGCCTCACACTGATCGACAATTGGATGACCGAAAGCTCCCTCAAACTTAACGGATCGAAAACGGAACTACTCATCCTTCACGCAAATAAGAAATCCATTGCTAGGACCACATGGACACCACCCACCATCCTCGGACAAACCATCGCACCAAGCAAAAAAATCAAAAGTCTCGGAGTCATCGTCGACATGACGATGGATGCACAAATAGGATCAGTCATCAGCAGCTCTCATCATCTGCTCCGCATGCTACGTAGACTCATACCCTTTATCCCGAAAGAAGACACGGCAGTAGTTGTCGGAACAATCATCAACTCACGACTCGACTACGCAAACTCCCTCTACTTAGGACTACCAAAATACCAGATGGCGCGTCTACAAGTTGTCCAGAACACGGCAGCCAGACTGGTAACAGGTAAAAAGCCGTGGGAATCAGTCTCCCCAGTCTTGAGGTCCCTCCACTGGCTGTCCGTACAGGACCGGGTGACATTCAAGACGCTCTGCCTCACCCACAAATGTACACAGGGAAAAGCTCCTCAATACTTATGCGAGAAAATAAAACCGTACGTCACCAAGCGCGTTCTCCGGTCTACCAACCAAAACCTTCTCCAAATTCCTAAATCCCGCTACAAATCGAAAGGAGAACGAAGATTCTCGGTCCAAGGACCACGGCTCTGGAATGCTCTACCCACGACCATCCGCTTGGAAGAAAACCATCGGGCATTCAGGAAAAAGCTAAAGACCCACCTCTTCTGAAAAATCTGTACTACTCTGGATGTCAAGCGCCTTGAGGCGATTAAGTTCGCATTTGCTGCGCTATACAAGTTACTCACTCACTCACTCACTTACTGTGACATACTGCAGCAGAGTATGATCCCCTCCGGAGACTGGGCCGCAGGGCAGTATTCCAACATGATAACAACCCCGAACACGCTTCCAAGATGACCACTGCCTTGCTAAAGAAGCTGATGGTGAAGGTGATGGACTGGCCAAGCATGTCTCCAGACCTAAACCCTATTGAGCATCTGTGGGGCATCCTCAATAGCAGGGGTGTCCAACATTTTGAGGTAGATGGCAGGTCTGTGTCTGCTCTTTATATGCAGAGCAGACACGCACACATCCCACTATACTCTTTTTTTTTGGTGGATTGGATTGGAGATAGGACACAAGTCGGTCTGCTACTCCTCACCTTAGAGGTGAATGGAGGGTCCAATTGGGTCAGACTGACCATGTGAAAGGGGCCCAAGCAGGGCCATCTTAATAGCATCATGGGCCCCTGGGCAAAGTAATGCTCTGGGGCCCCTACAATGATGACAGTGCAGGTAAACAGACATCAAATAGGTAGGAGGCAGACTGCCTCCCCTGTGTATCTATCACTCTCAGTGCCATCATGGGGCCCCCAATTTTGGGGCAGCGTGGGCTCAAGGACCAGCTACTTTGGGGATAGTGCAGGGGCCCTCCATGCTGCTGGGGCCCCTGGGCAGTGCCCAGGTGTGCCCTCTCATTAAGACAGCCCTGGGCCCAAGGCTGCTTTCACACAGATGCGCTGCAGTTTACCCGCACCGCTGGTGCAACGCAGTGTACCTTTAGCTTTCCTGCACTTTGCAATAGACTATTATATTCTGGAGGTTTGGTGCACTTTCAGAAAGCTCACCAAACTTGCAGGTAATAACAGAAGTCTATGGCTCAGTGCAGGTAACCCACAGGTGCACTGCTCTGCACCTGTGGATCAGTTTGAAAGCAGCACAGTAACCACTGCAGAACAGATATGCCCATATATACACTGTGATTTTATTAATACAACTGACCTTTAATAACAGTATTCTATTCTATTTTATCCCAGAGCAGGAGGTCGTGGGCCATATCAGAGGGCTCTGCTGGCCACATGTGGCCCCCGGACCGCTGGTTGGGAACCCCTGCTCAATGGCATAGAATGCATGAAGGTAAAAAACCTTAAGCCTTTAAAACCAATTTAAACAGACAAACTATTGAGGGCTTATTTCTATTTGTGAGAATTTAATCTCCCATTGGAAACACTGTAAAAAGGGGATCATTTATTAGCACTGATTGGTAAACGTATTCTCTAACCCTCTGATTTTAAAATACTGTATGTTTTTGTCACATTATCATGCAAGTACTTTTAGTGGATTACAATATGACTGTTATGTTCAGTCAGCCACCTGCATATGGTACATGGCTCTCCTCCACATACTATTGGAACTGGTCGCTTGCCTCTACATATGGAGGTGAGCATTTGTCGTGTTCGCACAGGCCTGGAGTTCATGTGTTTTTAGGCATGCTCAGTGGCTGTACTGGCTTCAAACAGGCTACTCAGTTTTCTGTCCCTCATTTCTTCCTTGATGAGTGGTCTTCAGATGTTCCTTAACCTGACTTGTGTTCCTGACCTGCTTTCTGGAATACCCTTCAGCTTGGTGCCTAAACTCCTAATCTCTTGTTTTTGACCTTAGCTTGTTATTCTAGAACAGTGATGACGAACCTTGGCACCCCAGATATTTTAGAACTACATTTCCCATGATGCTCAACTATACTGCACAGTTCATGAGCATCATGGGAAATGTAGTTCCAAAACATCTGGGGTGCCAAGGTTCACCATCACTGTCCTAGAAGGTGCCTGTGTTCCGTCAGATTAGGTGACCCATCAAAACTTGTAACGAAAAGGGACATTCCGTCATGGCCATCTTGGTACACCATGCACTCAGCCGCAGTAAGCCTTCAGTCGGAAGTCACCAAGCGGACATCTTTTTACACCCACTGAAGTCTTGCATTTCACACTTATTTTTACCACTAAACTGAGCTTATATAATGAAATACAGTATTTAGAAGTCTGTGACACCGTTTTGATGTTGAATTTTAACCACGAGGGGCACGCGCTATAGTCGAATGACAGCTACAGCGCGGACCCCAATTGCCGGGAGGACGTCAATAGATGTCCTCCCCTTTGTGCAGCGCGCACTGTGATCACTGAGTCACTGAGACTTGAGTGATCACGGATCCGAGTAAGGGGCCGGTCCTGGCCCCTTACCACATCATCAGCTGTCAGCCAATGACAGCTGATCACGTGATAAAAACAAAGCTCGGTAATTTTTTTTTTCTCCTCGCGCTGACAGCGTGAGGAGAAAAAAAAAGCCGATCACCGGCTGCTGAGCGAGGGACATCGGTCCCCAGTGGAAGAGGCAATTCTGCCCCACTGGACACAAGTACCACCTGCCAGTGCCCCCTGCCAGTGCCACCTGCCAGTGCCCACAGTAACCACCAGTGCCACCTGTCAGTGCCAATCAGTACCAACTATCAATGCCCATCACTGCCACCTAGTAATGCCCACCAGTGGTGCCAGTCAGTGCCTCATCAGTGCCACCTAGCAGTGGGGTGACCACGTGTCCCGGATTGCCCGGGACAGTCCCACATTTTGCAGGTGTGTCCCGGGTATCTTCATTCCAGGACAATACAGTGTCCCAGAATGAAACTGACACAGCCACCCCCCGGGCCAATCTGATGCCCCCAAAAAAGGCCGCCACATCACCTCTTTACTCACTGACAGTTCTTGTCCTGGACCGGGAATGCCTGGAGGAGCACAATCCCCGCCCTCTGCTTGTGATTGGAGAAATCATAAATCCCGCCACCTTGTGTCCAATCACTGTGCTGTGATTCATTACAGCACAAGCTGATTTTTGGGAAGGGAGGGTGTCCCTGAATGGTAGTTTGGAAATGTGGTCACCCTACCTACCAGTGCTGATCAGTGCCCATCATTGCCACCCATCAGTGCCCATCACTGCCACCTATCAGTGCCACCTATCAATGCCACCTATTAGTGCCAATTCCCAGTGCCACCTATCAATGCCCTTCAGTGCCACCCATCAGTGCCACCTCTCAGTGTCACCTCTCAGTGCCCACCAATGCCACTTCTCAGTGCCCACCAGTGCCGCATATCGATGCCCACCAGTGCCACCTATCGGTGACCACCAGTGCCGCCTTATCGGTGCCCATCAGTGCAGCCCAAATAAAAACCTTAGAGGTGATCAAATACCACCAAAAGAAAGCTCTATTTGTGGTAAAAAAAATATAAAAATGTCATTTGAGTACAGTGTTGTATGACCGCGCAATTGTCATTCAAAGAGTGAGAGCGCTGAAAGCTGAAAATTGGTCTGGGCAGGAGGAGGGTTTAAGTGTCCGGTAAGCAAGTGGTTAAAAGCAGCGGTCTTCTGTCAGATTAGAAAACCTGTAAGATCAGCAGGCTTTCTGCTGCTTTTAAAATTCAACATCAAAACTGTATTTGACGATATGAGCTCAGTTTAGTGGTAAAAATAAGTGTGAAATGCGAGATTTCGGTGGGTGTAAAAAGATGTCCGCTTGGCGACTTCAGACTGTAGGCTTAGTGTGGCTGAGTGTAGGGTGTACCAAGATGGCTGTGACAAAACATCACTTCCTTTACAAAACCTGACAGGTCACCTAATCTGACGGAACACCATCTCGTTTCTTACCCTGCACGCCTATTGGTGACCTTCTGTCTGCCTCAGCAGTGACATCTGCACGTCATTACCAGCTCTGCAGTTCCCAATGTTCTACAGTAACACATGTGCTTCTCCATTGCCTTTGTGACAACTGATTGATGTAAGCTAGAAAAACAAGAGAGAATAACCTCACCACTTTTGGCATTCATCAGGTATTTGACAAATTGACCAAAAAGTACATTTCTTATATGCTGCATACATCACAATTCCATGAATTTCGCATAAAAACAAAAAAAAAAACAATCGTATTACATAATTAAATCTGATGAAGTTTGAATCTAATGAGTTCAAACAGGACAGTTTGGTGTACTGTAATGGTAATAGTGTGGCTGGTGTTATGGGAGTGAATACCGGCGATCCTCTGCTGCAGTCCAGGCCCATCTTTCACTGGTTTTGTCACTGTCCTTGTAATGTCAATATACCACAAAATCTTAACCACTTGCTTACTGGGCACATATACCCCCTTCCTGCCCTTTGCGAAATTTCAGCTTTCAGCACTGTCATGCTTTGAATGACAATTGTGTGGCCGTACGACGTGGCTCCCAAACAAAATTGACATCCTTTTTTCCCCACAAATAGAGCTTTCTTTTGGTGGTATTTGATCATCTCTGCGGTTTTTATTTTTTGCGCTTTAAACAAAAATAGTGCGACAATTTTGAAAAAAAACCACAATATTTTTTACTTTTTGCTATAATAAATAATTTTTTTTTTTAAATGTTTTTTTCTCAGTTTAGTCATATCGGCACCAAAGTTTAACTTACCTGACCCTCTGCTCCCGCAGGCTTCTGTTCACTGTAAAACTGGTTCCCATAGACTCCCGTGGTCAGAAATCCTCTGGCCTAATTAATACTGATGCATTACCCCGTTGGTGTGCGCAGCCTATTACATTGAGGTGTGCACCCCAGAGCACAAACACACATGCGTGTATATCAGAACAGCAGTGGACAGTGTGAGTAGAGCAGAGATTGGTGTCCGTAGGGCAGTGGACAGTGTTGATATGAAGAAATAATTCCGGACGGCTGCACTTCCAAAAATCCTTTTATTGAAGCTTCATAAGACAAGTGGTTGACAGATGGATGGAGCAGGGGACAAAGAGGTAGACGCGTTTCGCGCAAATGTCAGCGCTTAGTCATTACCTATTAGAACTAATCACCGCAATCACCTATATACTGCTCTAATGTGTTATCATTAGGTTACAGGTGTACTAACCAATTAAAATTAGTACTCAGCTGGTGTTACAAAGAAAACCCGGCTAGAATACACGGTACTTACACTCAAATCTGATGTAAAGAGTTCGGTCCAAATCCACTGCCAGACAAAAATTGATACACCAATTGAACTCAGAGCAAACTCGACACATCAGTCAAAATCATTGTATAGTTACAACAACATAAATAAATAAAAAATAGGAGAGAAATAGGTGATAATGGACTGCAGGAAACTAGCTCAGAAAGAGAAAAAAAATGTATTATAAATATATAGGAGAGAAATAGGTGCTAATAGACTGCAGAAAACTAGCTAAGAGAAAAAAAAAATTAAAAAATAAATAAAAATTATTATAAATATATATAGGTGTGAAACAGGTGCTAATAGACCGCAGGAAACTAGCCAAGAAAGAAAAAAATTATAATAATAATGATAAAAAAATGTATGTAGGAGAGAAATAGGTGCCAATAGACTGCAGAAAACTAGCTAAGAGAAAAAAAATGGAAAAATAAATAAAAATTATTATAAATATATATAGGTGTGAAATAGGTGCTAATAGACCGCAGGAAACGAGCCAAGAAAGAAGAAAAATGTATTTTAAAAAAAGAATGTAGGAGAGAAATAGGTGTTAATAGACTGCAGAAAACTAGCTAAGAAAGAGAAAAAAAGGAAAAAATAAATACAAATTATTATAAATATATATAGGCGAGAAATAGGTGCAAATAAACTGCAAGAAACTAGCCAAGAAAAAAAAAATAATAATAAAAAAAAAAATTAATATAGGAGAGAAATAGGTGCTAATAGACTACAGAAAACTAGCTAAGAAAGAGAAAAAAAATATTTTATATATATATATATATATATATATATATATATATATATATATATATATTTTTTTTATTAAATAGGACAGTGTTGATAGTTTTTATGTATACAGTTTTTTTTGTATTTCGTTACAATTTTATTTTTGTAATTATTTTTTACAATGTTATTTATTTTTTATTTTTTTAGAAGCCCTGCTGTCCTCAATCCCTTTGAGACAGAGAAAGAGGCTGAATGCTTGTTAAAGTGGAGCTACACTGCATCTGAGCACCACAAACCAAAAACGACTATTTAATCAGTTTTTAATATTCAAAGCAAACTCCCCCATCCAGCCATGTGTCCATACTTTATTTTTCTGAGAAATCACTTTGAAAACACCCTTTAGAATTTCTGGCTGTGGCCATCTTGAGTAAGGGCAGATGATTCCTGTATAATTTACTTCCTGGAACCGTCTGCCCTTAGCTCAGGCATGAAGATGTCTCTCCTCACTGTAGCTGTACGTCGGCTCGGGAACTCGCCTTTGTGGGCATGTGCGTGCCGCCGGAGGCCAGTAGGGGAGCCAATCAGCGGGTCTGGCAGACTTGATTAGGGTTGCCACCTCATCCCTTTAAAAAGGAACACATCTGAATTACACAGGTTCTGTGGCTGATTAAGGTGGTAATTAAACTCACTTGGTGCCTTATCTGCATTAAATTAGCCTCAGAATCTGTGTAATTCAGATGTGTTCCTTTTTAAAGGGATGAGGTGGCAACCCTAGACTTGATGTCCGCGATTGTTCCCCGCACAGAACGGGGATCTGCCTGTGTAAGATTCTTTTCCTCCGGGTGAAATAATGTCTAGCTTCCCCACTGGTACTGCCTATAAGAGTACCAGTACCAGACGTTCTACTCTAATAAAGTAGAACGGCTAGTGGCTAGTGAAGGGGAAGAGAGGGCTTGGGTGGCCGGGGGGTGCAGGAGTTGTCCGGCCACCGTGGGAGAGACCTGTCAAAGTGGGCCAGTCTGGATGAAGTCCAGGGCCAAATTTTTGTCCCAGTCCAGCCCTGGCTGGTAGTAGAAAAACAAATAAGCGAGGGAAAGAGTAAATTCGTCTCTCAACTGGGCAAAGGATTTAAAGCCATCAGGGGTATATAGGTGACATAGGTATTTACCGTAATCCCTTTAGATATCCATCTCTGAGGGTCAGGTAGTGAATTAAATTCTGGAAGCAATGTATTGAACCATATTGGACTATTTGGAGATGTCGCCCAGGAACCCGGGGCATGTTTAAGAGTCACTGTTTTAAACAGGCACAACAACGTTTGCAGCACGGTCATTCCCGGTCCCGGGGGGGTACGCCCGCGATAAACAATGTTGTGTAGTGTCTCGAACGACGTGACCATAGCCCCTTCAGTAGTAGTGCACGCATTGTTTGAGTCAGGGTGTAACCAGTCATGGATATTCACCAGTTGGGAAGCTTGGTAGTAGAGGTAGAAGTCAGGGAAAGCCAGTCCCGCCAAATGAGACGGTAGTCTAAGTGTTACCAGTGCTACTCTAGGGGCCTTACCATTCCAGAGGAATGCTATGCATATCGAATCAATGCTTTTAAATAAGGATTTAGGGATTTTGCATGGTGCATTAGCTAGGACATACAGTAGTTTAGGTAGGTATATCATTTTTAAGACATTGGCCCGTCCCATCAGATCCAGAGGTAAATCTTTCCACTGCTTAGTCTGAGACTGCAGCTGAAGTAGCACAGGGCCCAGATTATTGGCAATGTACAGGGATAGTGGTAGTTGGACCACAACACCCAGATATCTAAACGAGGTGGCCACTAGCAATCTAGAGTCGGAATGAATTTGAGGAAGGGGTGACTGATTTATGGGATAAAGAATGTATTTCTCCCAATTCACTCTGAATCCTGAGAAGTCTCAGAAGTCAGATACCATTTTTAGCACATTAGCTAGCGAGTCCTGGGCATCTGCCAAGTACACCAATGTGTCGTCAGCATATAGCGAGATTCGCTCCTCTATACCATTAATGGGAAGTCAATTGAGAAGTGCGAAACTGCGTACCCTGCGAGGAAGTGGTTCCATGGCCAAGGCAAATAACAGGGGTGACAACGGACACCCCTGCCTGGTCCCCTTAGTAATTTGGAAAGTATCCGTAACCTGTGAATTGATGCAAATATGAGCAAGCGGCATGGTATAGAGGAGTCTAATCCAGGCAACCATGTGAGGACCAAAACCATACATCTGCAAGACCCGGAACAGGTAGGGCCATTCCACACTGTCAAAGGTCTTGCAAGTGTCCAAGGACACCACGACCCGAGTCGGGGGACAATCGTGCACATATGACAGGTTAAGAAACAATCTGCGAATATTCATTCTGGTCGACCTTCCCGGGATTAAACCACCCTGATCACTGCCCACCAAGTGAGCGATCACTTTATTCAGGCGATTCGCCAGGGCTTTAGCCAGAATTTTTGCGTCTACATTTATAAGGGATATCGGACGGTATGAATCACATTTCAATGGGTCTTTCCTGGGTTTGAGGAGGAGAACAATCAATGCTTCCCTCATCGAGGGGGGTAACACCCCCTCCTTCAATGCTTCGTTATAAGTTTTAAGTAGTAAGGGGGCAAGAAGATGCTGAAACTGCTTATACCACTCCACTGGGAACCCATTTAACCCTGGTGATTTATGAGCCGGCATCTGTGAAATCGCAAGGGACAGTTCTTCCACAGACAGCGGCTCATCCAGGTCCTCCCGAACCCGGTCCGACAGTTTAGAAAGGGGCACCTGGGTCAAGTAGTCATCAAGCTGTGCGTCTGAGTAGTCAGCCCTGGAGGTATAGAGGTCACGGTAAAAAGAAAGAAAGGCATCCGTTATATCCTGAGGGACATCACTAATCTGATTCGCTGTGATTGATATCCTAGGGATAGATATAGGGGTACTCTCCGTTCTCGTAATATACGGGAGTAAGCGACCCGCCTTATTACCATGTTCATATGTCTTTTGTGTAACATAGAGCATGCGTTTTTTAGTCAGGTCCATCAATCAAAGTTCGTAATCTCTACGCTTGTGAAGCCATGAGGCCAGCGTATCTGCATTGGGACATTTAGAGTATTCAGCCTCTGACAATACCATAGCCTGTTCAAGCTCATCAGTGTGCTGTTGATTGTTTTTACGCAGTATACCCGTAATGGACATAAAGGATCCCCTCAGCACTGCTTTGGAGGCCTCCCAGGCATTGCTGATTCCAGTTGTGTCCTGGTTGAGAGTCCAATAGTCACCCATAGCTTTTTGGCACTCAGCCTGTACTATCTCATCCTCGAGTCAATAGGAGATCAACCTCCAGACCCTAGGGCCTGATTTTGGCAAGAGAAGGAGACTGACCATTAGGGGGGCGTGGTCTGATATGCCTCTATATAAGTATATGACCGAATGCACCAAAGGTAGTACGTCCGATGGGGCAAATGCCATATTTATGCGTGACATAGTGTGGAAGGAATCCGAATGACAGGAAAATTGCCTGTCTTCCGGGTGTTTCCAGCGCCACAGTTCCGTAAGAGAGTAAACCTGAGTCCAATCAACAAATGAGGGGTATGGCCCCCCTCCACCCCGCAAGCGGTCCACAGATGGATAAAGTACAGCATTAAAATCGCCCACAAAAAGCATGGGTCCTGGAGACCTGGATAATAGCATTAGTGACAATTTGGAAAGAACCCCCGGTGAGAACGGTGGAGGGACATATACGTTCACCAGCGTAAAGATTGAGAAGGCTATGCGAAGGGTGAGTACAACAAATAGACCCGCCGCGTCTGTTTGTACACTCAGAGTCCCCCAGAGACTTAGCCACCAAGACCGAGACCCCTCTCGAAAAATTGGAGTAAGTGGCATGATATTGGGAAGCTAACCAAAGATATTTCAATGTAGGGCCCATAAGGTGTGTCTCTTGAAGACATATTATATGAGGCTTGTGTTTTTTTAGATAGGAAAACATCAGGGACCGCTTGTGAGGTGAATTGAACCCTCTAATATTCCAAGAAATAATTCTAACCGTATCAGCCATAGGTATATTCAGTTAGCACATGAGCATAGCGATAGTAAATAATCAATGCAATACCCCACCCATAATGAAACTCACAATACAGTTGACAGTCGTGGCGTAGCAATAGTACAAAATAATAACACACAGGAGCAAACTTTTCCATTAACTTCCACCTTGGGCGGACATTCCCTGCATAACCGACCTGCGAGAGAGCCGCCTGAACCCCCATCCCTTCCACCCCCCTCCCTGCTCTACCAACCCCAACATAGCGAGCATTGGATCCCAAAACAATTTTCCACTCCCTTCAGTCACTGACATGGAAGGGAGCCAAGAGTCCTGTGGCCACGCCACCTATTGGTAATGGGGAAAGTGGCAGTTCCATGTAAACTCACAGATGGATTATAATTGTCCCTGAGGTAGGATCAAAAAGAATATGTTTCGTAAAAGGCACAACAGTGAACAGTGCAATTGGCAGTATGTCAACAGTACCTTACATGCAATGCAACATGCATTGCCGACCAGGGCCACATCAGGATCATCGGTCATACATTAGTGCTGGCCCCCTCTGTGGGATTTCAAACAAGAATATGTCAATTCAGAGGGAAGTCATTCAGACCCAAAAAAGAGGGGGGATAGCCAACCTAACCAGACCCCCCGACTCAAGGGAAACTCAAAGGGCATACCCCCCCCCCTCCCATATCAACCGAGCAGCCAAGGTCTAACTCTCCGGGGCCCATCTCTCAAGGGCTTATTCAGGGAAAAGGGGGTTGCGAACAAAAACTTCCAGGCCATCAATCGCAGGATCAGTTGAGACGGTGCCGGGGGCGTTTTCCAAATCTTGCATCTAGCCAGGCCATAGCGTCTTTAGGGCAGGAGCAAAAGTGAGCTTTTCCCTCATGGATGATTCTCAATTTAGCCGGGAACAACATCGCATAGGGAAGGCCTTCATTGCGAAGGCGGTCTTTCACTGCAGCAAAGGATACACGCTGGCATTGTACTTCAGCTAAAATGTCAGGGTAGATGGAAATGTTGTTGCCATTGAACTTGAGGGGACCTTTTTCTCTTGCCAAGCGTAAAATAGCCACTTTATCCCTGAAGTTTAGAAATTTGGCAATGAGGGATCTTGGGGGGGGGGGGGGGGGGGCAGGTTGTGGAGCACGTGGTGGAGTGCGGTGTGCTCGCTCAATTTCAAAGGTTCTGGAGAATTCCTCCATCCAAAAAACATCGCGCAGCCATTGGTGCAGAAACCTCTCTGGGCGAGATCCCTCTGATTTTTCTGGGAACCCCACAAAACGGAGGTTGTTCCTTCTGGAACGGTTCTCCAAATCATCCAGCTTGACCCTTAGGGCCCCCAACTCATCCGTGGCCGTGCGCATTGTGGCAGACAGGGGATGCACTACATCTTCCAGTGAACTGACCCGGCCTTCCACCTCCCCGGTCCTAAAGTTATGGACATCTTGCTTTAGGAGGGAGAAGTCAATATGTATGCTTTCCATTTGGATAGTGAGGGATGTTTTAACATCCCTAATGGCCACCATGATCTCTGCCAGTGTAGGTTCAGCAGCGGGGGGGGGGGGGGCTCGGGGATGCGGGGTCCTCCGAGTATCCCAGGGACACAGGAGAACTAGATGTCTCAGCCTGGGTACGGAATAGGGCAGGAACAGAGCCACTCACCCCCTGATACGAGTCCTGGGCTGCAGATGAAGCAGGCTGCTGTGTGGCCGCGTGTGCTACTGGAGGATCGGCGCCATCTTGCTTCTGAGACCGGGTCCCTTGCTCCGCCGCGGATTGGGGCACCGGGGGCCCGTATTTATTGACCATCATGCCTGGATCGGGTGCCCGCCGTCCTAAGGAGCAGATCGGTGCATTTTGGGCTAAAATCGGGGACAGGATGCCTTCAGGATGGCTGTGAGAAGCAGGAGCTAAGGTCTCACGCTGCCTCTCTCATGGACTCCCGGCCACGCCCCCTGCCAGTGTCATTAGTACAATAACAGTGCATGGGCCAGATTCAAGAAGCACTTGCGCCCGCGCAACCATAGGTTGCGCGGCGCAAGGGCTTACTTGCTCCGGTGTAACGAGTGCTCCTGATTCAGGAACCTTGTTACACCGACTGCAGCCTAGGATGTGACAGACATAAGCCTCCTTATGCCTTCACATCCCAGGCTGCATTCTTGCGTTGGCCGCTAGGGGGCGCGGCCATTGTGATCGGCGTATAGTATGCAAATTGCATACTACCACCGATTCACAAAAGTTGCGCGGGCCCTGCGCACGCAAGGTACGGAGTTTCTGTACGGCGACTTTAGCATAAGGCTGCTCCTGCTAATAGCAGGCGCAACCAATGCTAAAGTATAGCTGCGCTTCCCGCTCGTGAAATTTAAATTTCACGTCGTTTACGTAAGTGAACCGTGAATGGCGCTGGACGCCATTCACGTTCACTTAGAAGCAAATGACGTCCTTGCGACGTCATTTGCCGCAATGCACGTCGGGAAAGTTTCCCGACGGAGCATGCGCTGTTCGCTCGGCGCGGGAGCGCGCCTAATTTAAATGATTCCCGCCCCCGGCGGGATCATTTACATTAGGCGCCCTTACGCAGGGCTATTTAGCATATCGCCCGCGCAATTTACGGAGCAACTGCTCCGTGAATCGCGGGCATTTCAAAATATTTGCGTGGGCGCAGAGAAAAATCTTTGCTCTTTGCCCACGCAAATATTGCGTGATTCTACCTGAATCTGGCCCCATGTTTTTAGCACTGATTACTGTAATGTCTGATTGACTGATTCCCAAAAAAGTGTCAGAAATGTCAGTTAGGTGTCCGATCTGTCTGCCGCAATGTCGCAGTCCCACTAAAAATCACTGATCACCGCCATTACTAGTAATAAATAAATAAATAAAAATGCCATAACTTGAGTCTAGCCCCTATTTTGTAGACACTATGGGCCAGATTCATAAAGAATTACGCTGGCGTATCTATAGATACGCAGCGTCAGTGTCCAGATGCGCCGTCGTATCTATGCGTGCTATTCTCAAAACAAGATACGCCTGAATTTTTCCAAGATACGACCGACGTAAGTCTCCTACGCCGTCGTATCTTGGGTGCATATTTACGCTGGCCGCTAGGGGTGCTTACGTTGATTTACGTGTTGAATATGTAAATGAGCAAGATACGCTGATTCACGAACGTACGTACGTCCGTCGCAGTAAACTACGCCATTTACGTAAGGCGTACGCCGGCGTAAAGATAAAACACCTCTATAGGTGGCGCAGCCCATGCAAGGTATGGACGACGTATTTTACGTTGTTTGCGTAAGCCGTACGTGAATGGGGCTGGGCGTAGGTTACGTTCACGTCGAAAGCATTGAGCCGACGTATCTTAGGGAGTATTTGCGACGTGATTCTGAGCATGCGCCGTATCAACGGCCCTTCATTTACATGGGGTCACGGTTAATTTAAATGTAGCACTCCCACTAGCAGCCTACTTTGAATTAGGCGGGCTTACGCCGGCCCATTTTCGCTACGCCGACGTAACTTACGGAGCAAGTGCTTCGTGAATACTGGCCTTGCCTTACTATGTTACGTTGGCGTAGCGCAAATGGGATGCGCTAGGCCGGCCAAAAGATGCGCCCTCTTCCGTGAATCTGGCCCAATAACTTTTGCGCAAACCAATTAATATACACTTTTTGGAATTATTTTTTACCATAAATATGTAGCAGAATACATATGGCCTAAACTGATGAATACATTTTTATTTTTTTTATGTTTCATAGCAGTAAGTAAAACTTTTTTTTTTTTTTTTAATTGTTGCTCTTTTTTTGTTTATAGTGCAAAAACTAAAAACCGCAGAGGTGATCAAATACCACCAAAAGAAAGCTCTATTTGTGGGAAAAAAAGAACATCAATTGGGAACAGCACAACACGACCGAGCAATTGCTGGAATTCAAGACTCCAGGCACAGCGATTAGCTGCATTTGTACAGTGCTATTAGCTGCGGTTGCGCTTAGCCGCGGCAGGATATTGAACGGGGATCCAACTTGGATCCCTGCCAATACCAAGCACTGCGTTTGGTATGAATCTTGAGGGGGTACTCCACGCCAAATTTCAAATAAAAAAACGGAATGGGTTCCACCTACAGGAGCATACCAGGCCCTTGGTTCTGCTATGGATTTTAAGGAGACACCCCGTACGCCGAAAAAACGGCGTGGCGTTCCCCCCCAAATCCATACCAGACCCGTATCTGAGCAGCAGCCCGGCCAGTCAGGAAAGGGGTGGGGACAAGCGAGCGCCCCCCCCCCCCTCCTTAACCGTGCCAGGCCACATGCCCTCAATGTGGGGGGAGGTGCCTCTTCCGGACAAACCTGGCCGTTGGTTGTCGGGGTCTGCGGGAGAGGAGCTTATCGGAATCCGGGAGCCTCCTTTAATAAGGGTGCCCCCAGATGCCGGCCCCCCACCCTAGGCAGAAAAAAAATGTAAAAAAAAACACTACACAGGTTTTTTAAAGTAATTTATTAGTCAGCTCCGGGGCCCCCCTCTCTTCTTTAGCTCTTTTACGAGGGGGGGGCCTTCTTATTCGACGTCTTCTGTGGGGGGGATGTGTCAGTCTTCACCGCTTTCTGGTTCTCTTCCGCCGGGGGGAGGGCGCTTTCTTCTTTAGATCTTTTACAGCGGCCCCCCTCCCGGGCTTCTTCGACGTCTTCGGCAGGGGGGGGGTGTCGGTCTTCACCGCCGTCTGGTTATCTTCCGCTGGGGGGCGCTTTCTTCTTTAGCTTCTTTTACAGCGGCCCCCCTTCAGGGCTTCTTCGACGTCGCTGTAAAAGAGCTAAAGAAGAAAGCGTCCCCCCCCAGCGGAAGAGAACCAGACAGCAGTGAAGACCGACACCCCCCCCGCAGAAGACGTTGAAGAAGGCCCCCCCTCGTAAAATAGCTAAAGAAGAGAGGGGGGCCCCGGAGCTGACTAATAAATTACTTTAAAAACCCTGTGTAGTGTTTTCTTTTTAAATTTTTTTTCGCCAGGTGAATGGCTAGGGGTACGATGTACCCCATATTCATTCACCTAGGGTGGGGGGCCGGGATCTGGGGGCCCCCTTTTTAAAGGAGGCTCCCGGATTCCGATAAGCTCCCCTCCCGCAGACCCCGACAACCAACGGCCAGGGTTGTCGGGAAGAGGCCCTGTCCTCATCAACATGGGGACAGGTGCTTTGGGGTGGGGGGGCCACAGGGCGCCCCCCTTCCCCAAAGCACCTACCCCAAATGTTGAGGGCATGCGGCCTGGCACGGTTAAGGAGGGGGGGCGCTCGCTCGTCCCCACCCCTTTCTTGACCTGCCATGCTGCTGCACGGATATGGGTCTGGTATGGATTTTGGGGGGAACCCCACACCGTTTTTTTGGCGTACAGGGTGTCTCCTTAAAATCCATAGCAGATCCAAGGGCCTGGTATGCTCCTATAGGGGGAACCCATGCCGTTTTTTTATTTGAAATTTGGCGTGGAGTTCCCCCTCAAGATTCATACCAAACGCAGACGACACAGTGTACTGGGTTATGTGCCGATAGCTGCGTAATTTCGCAGCTGGACTCATTGAGATCAATTTTTTCTAACCGCACAAAACTGTGGGGAACAAAACCGCAGGTAACCGTAGTGTGTGAATGATGTCATAGGAAAGCATTGTGTGCTTCTAGCTGCGGTAAAATCCGCAGCTAAAAGCACCAGTCTATCCGTCCGTGTGAAAGGGGCCTTAAGGGAGGGATTGTGTAAGTTAAACAGCTTTTTGCAGCCCTTAGGTGTCAATGAACATTAACTCTATGACTAAGCACTAGTTTCAGTGCGAAACGCGTCAGCGGTCGGGTTTTATTTTATGTTGCTGTGACTTGTAGTGCTGTCCTTTTTTAATAAAGGCTACAACTTGTCCAGAAACAATTTTTGTTAGTGCTTTGCTAAGTGCATTGCCTGCACCTGAGTTGTCTGCAACGGAGGATATTCATCTGGGTTCCCACCTGGAGCGGCTACTCCCTTTTCCCTAACATTTAACTCTTGCCGTGCCATGGAGATTGACTTTAAGGCTTTGTAAACTGAGCCACATGTAAAGAATAAGACCTCGTTCATCGCCCACTGGCTGATCGAAAAAGCGCTGATCTATGTATGGGCAATCTAACTATGTAACTATACATCTTCTCTTCTCTTTAGATCAGCTACCCTCCTTTTGCTGTCTCTGAATCCTTTCCTATGTGGAGGTACATTTCTACTCCTACAATACTACTCTCTCTATATCTTCACCTATCTATAGTTAGCATGGTTGCTAACTATCACAAAATTCAAGGGCAGTTTGTAAAATCCATGATTTTTAAATCTGTCCATGATTGTCCAATACGGACATGCATTCTGCACAGGGCCGTCTTTAACGTGGGCCAAAGGGGGTGACTGTCCTGGGCCTAGTCATTGTTGAGGGGCCCAAACAGCTGCCCCTTGAGCCCACTTTGCCTGCAAATAGTTGATCAATGGATTTGGCTATCACCCATGAGATGAAGGCGGAATTAAATGTTGGGGCTCTGGTGATTGGTTGAGTGATATCCAGGGCTGGGCTGGGACAAAAATTTGGCCCTGGACTTCATCCAGACCGGCCCACTTTAATTCAATAAAATGCTGCCCCCCCCCCCCCCCCCCCCCGAAAAATCATGCCCACCAAAAGGCCCCTACATCCATTATTGTATATCATGAGAGGGTGAGGGAGAGGGGAATGAGAGAGAGAGAGGGAGGAGGGAAAGTGGGTGAGAGGGGGTGGGTGAGATAGGGGGGGTGAGTGTAAGAAAAAGAGAGTGAGTGTAAAAGAGAGGGGGTGAGTGTAGGACCCCTTTTTACACTGAGGCATTTTTAAGCGCTTTTGGGCGCCTGTAAAGCGACTGAAAAACGCTTCCGCTGCAGTCCCAGTGTGAAAGCCTGAGTGCTTTCACACTGGGGCGCTGCCAGGGCGTTAAAAAAAGTCCTCCAAGCAGCATCTCTGTTTTAAAAAACGGCCCACTGAGCCATCGGCCCACCGGGAAACTCCCTGTAGTCCCTATGGCCAGTCCATCCCTGGTGATATCTCTGCAGCCTGTGCAGTGATTGGCCAGCTCGGCAAGGTAAACATTGTACGGGGAGAGCGCGTGTCAATCCTGGGCAGTCACACTGACCCCTTTCCCTCACCATTTCCGATAAGCTGCAGACCATTGGCCCACTATAGAATTTTTTTGCCAGAGTGTTAGGTGGGATGTGCCTGATGTTTGCCTGACATCCTTTGGACACAATCAAGGTGAGACCACTGGGGGAGGGGCAATGCAGGGAAAGGAGGGGGTCTTGTGTAATGAGGATAGTATGGGGAGGAGGTCTGTGTAATGATGGGGGTATTATTGGGGAGGGGGTCCTGTGTAATGATGGGGGTATTATGGGGGAAGGGGTCCTGTGTAATGATGGGGATAGTATGGGGGTAGTATGGGGAGGAGGTCCTGTGTAATGATGGGAATATTATGGGGGAGGAGGTCCTGCGTAATGATGGGGATAGTATGGGGCGGGGAGGTCCTGTGCAATGATGGGGGTAGTATGGGGGAGAAGGTCCTGTGTAATGATGTGTATAGTATGGCGGAGGGGGTCCTGTGTAATGAAGGGTGTATTATGGGGGAGGAGGTCCTGTTTAATGATGGGAATAGTATGGGGGAGGGGGTCCTGTGTAATGATGGGTATAGTATGGGGGAAAGGGTCCTGTGTAATGATGGGTATAGTATGGGGGAGGGGGTCCTGTGTAATGGTGAGGGTAGTATGGGGAAGGGGGCACTGTGTAATTATGGGGGCTGTATGGGGGAGGGGGTCCTGTGTATTGATGGTGGTAGTATGAGGGAGGGGGTGTCCTGTTTAATGATGGGAGTATTATAGTGATGAGGGTAGTATGGGGAGGGGGTCCTGTGTAATGAGAGTAGTATGGGGGAGGGGGTCCTGTGTAGTGATGAGGGTAGTATGGGGGAGGGGTCCTGTGTAATGAGGAGGGTAGTATGGGGGAGGGGGGTACTGTGTAATGAGGAGGGTAGTATGGGGGAGGGGGTCCTGTGTAATTATGGGAGTATTATGGGGGAGGGGTCCTGTGTAGTGATGAGGATAGTATGGGGGGTGGGGTCCCGTGTAATGATGAGGGTAGTATGGGGGATGGGGTCCTGTGTAATTATGGGGGCTGTATGGGATAGGGGGTCCTGTGTAATGATGGGAGTATTATGGGGAGGGGTCCTGTGTAGTGGTGAGGGAAGTATGGGGGATGGGGTCCTGTGTAATGATGAGGGTAGTATGGGGAGGGGGTCCTGTGTAATTATGGGGGCTGTATGGGGAAGGAGGGGTCCTGTGTAATGATGGTGGTAGCATGGGGAGGGGTGTCCTGTGTAATGATGGGAGTATTATGGGGGAGGGGTCCTGTGTAGTGATGAGGGTAGTATGGGGGATGGGGTCCTGTGTAATGATGGGGGTAGTATGGGGATGGGGTCCTGTGTAATGATGGGGGTAGTATGGGGGGTGGGGTCCTGTGTAATTATGAGGGTAGTATGGGGGAGGGGGTCCTGTGTAATGATGAGGGTAGTATGGGGGAGGGGGTCCTGTGTAATTATGGGGGCTGTATGGGGGACGGGGTCCTGTGTAGTGATGAGGTTAGTATGGGGGAGGGGCTCCTGTGTAAGGATGAGGGTAGTATGGGGGAGAGGGTCCTGTGTAATGATGGGGGTAGTATGGGGGTGGGGTCCTGTGTAATGATGGGGATAGTATAGGGGAGGAAGTCCTGTGTAATGATGAGAGTAGTATGGGGAGGGGGTCCTGTGTAATTATGGGGGCTGTATGGGGGAGGGGCCACTGTGTAATTATAGGGGCTGTATAGGGGAGGGGGGTCCTGTGTAATGATGGGAGTATTATGGGGGAGGGGGTCCTGTGTAGTGATGAGGGTAGTATGGGGGAGGAGGTCCTGTGTAATGATGGGAGTATTATGGGGGAGGGGGTCCTGTGTAGTGATGAGGGTAGTATGGGGGATGGGGTCCTGTGTAATGATGGGAATATTATGGGGGAGGAGGTCCTTTGTAATGATGGGGATAGCATTGAGGAGGGGGTCCTATGTAATGATCAGGGGTGTATGAGGGGGGGGGGGGTCCTGTGTAATGTTGGGGGCTGTATGGGGGGTCCTGTGTAATGATGGGGTAGTATGGGGGATGGGGTTCTGTGTAATTATGGGGGCTGTTTGGGGAAGGGGGTCCTGTGTAATGATGGAAGTATTATGGGGGAGGGGTCCTGTGTAATGATGAGGGAAGTATGGGGGAGGGGGTCCTGTGTAATGATGGGAGTATTATGGGGGAGGGGGTCCTGTGTAATGATGGGGATAGCATTGAGGAGGGGGTCCTGTGTAATGATCAGGGGTGTATGGGGGAGGGGGTCCTTTGTAATGATGGGTATAGTATGGGGGAGGGGGTCCTATGTAATGATGGAAGTATTATGGGGGAGGGGGTCCTGTGTAATGATGGGTGTATTATGGGGGAGGGGGTCCTGTGTAATGATGGTAATATTATGGGGGAGGAGGTCCTTTGTAATGATGGGGATAGCATTGAGGAGGGGGTCCTGTGTAATGATCAGGTGTGTATGGGGGGGGGGGCCTGTGTAATGTTGGGGGCTGTATGGGGGGGTCCTGTGTAATGATGGGGTAGTATGGGGGGTGGGGTCCTGTGTAATTATGGGGGCTGTATGGGGAAGGGGGGTCCTGTGTAATGATGGAAGTATTATGTGGGAGGGGGTCCTGTGTAATGATGAGGGTAGTATGGGGGAGGGGGTCCTGTGTAATGATGGGAGTATTATGGGGGATGGGGTCCTGTGTAATGATGGAAGTATTATGGTGGAGGGGGTCCTGTGTAATGATGAGGGTAGTATGGGGGGGGGGGTCCTGTGTAATGTTGAGGGTAATATGGGGGAAGGGGCACTGTGTAATGATGGTGGTAGTATGGGGGAGGGGGTCCTGTGTAATGATGTAAGTATTATGGGGGGGGGGTCCTGTGTAATGATGGGAGTATTATGGGGGAGGGGGTCCTGTGTAATGATGGGAGTATTATGGGGGAGGGGGTCCTGTGTAATGATGGGAGTATTATGGGGGAGGGGTCCTGTGTAATGATGGGAGTATTATGGGGGAGGGGGTCCTGTGTAATGATGAGGGTAGTATGGGAGAGGGGGTCCTGTGTAATGATGGTGGTAGTATGGGGGAGGGGGGGTCCTGTGTAATGATGAGGGTAGTATGGGAGAGGGGGGTCCTGTGTAATGATGGTGGTAGTATGGGGGAGGGGGGGTCCTGTGTAATGATGGTGGTAGTATGGGGGAGCCCCCTCCCCTGTGGTCCTGTGTAATGATGAGGGTAGTATGGGGGAGGGGTCCTGTGTAATGATGGGAGTATTATGGGGGGGTCCTGTGTAATGATGGTAGTATTATGGGGGGGGGGGGTCCTGTGTAATGATGGGAGTATTATGGGGGAGGGGTCCTGTGTAATGATGGTGGTAGTATGGGGGGGGGGTCCTGTGTAATGATGGGAGTATTATGGGGGGGGGGTCCTGTGTAATATAGGTGGTAGTATGGGGGAGGGGTCCTGTGTAATGATGGGAATATTATGGGTGAGGAGGTCCTTTGTAATGATGGGGATAGCATTGAGGAGGGGGGTCCTGTGTAATGATCAGGTGTGTATGGGGGAGGGGATCCTGTGTAATGATGGGAGTATTATGGGGGACGGGTCCTGTGTAATGATGGGAGTATTATGGGGGAGGGGGGGTCCTGTGTAATGATGGTGGTAGTATGGGAGAGGGGGTCCTGTGTAATGATGGTGGTAGTATGGGGAAGGGGGGTCCTGTGTAATGATGAGGGTAGTATGGGGGAGGGGTCCTGTGTAATGATGGTGGTAGTATGGGGGAGGGGTCCTGTGTAATGATGGGAGTATTATGGGGAAGGGGGTCCTGTGTTATGATGGGAGTATTATGGTGGGGGGGTCCTGTGTAATGATGGGAGTATTATGGGGGAGGGGTCCTGTTTAATGATGGTGGTAGTATGGGGGGGGGGGTCCTGTGTAATGATGGGAGTATTATGGGGGGGTCCTGTGTAATGATGGGAGTATTATGGGGGGGGGGCCTGTGTAATGATGGTGGTAGTATGGGGGAGGGGTCCTGTGTAATGATGGGAATATTATTGGGGAGGAGGCCCTTTGTAATGATGGGGATAGCATTGAGGAGGGGGTCCTGTGTAATGATCAGGTGTGTATGGGGGGGGGGGGGCCTGTGTAATGTTGGGGGCTGTATGGGGGGTCCTGTGTAATGATGGGGTAGTATGGGGGGTGGGGTCCTGTGTAATTATGGGGGCTGTATGGGGAAGGGGGTCCTGTGTAATGATGGAAGGATTATGGGGGAGGGGGTCCTGTGTAATGATGGAAGTATTATGGGGGAGGGGGTCCTGTGTAATGATGAGGGTAGTATGGGGGAGGGGGTCCTGTGTAATGTTGAGGGTAATATGGGGGAAGGGGCACTGTGTAATGATGGTGGTAGTATGGGGGAGGGGAGCCCTGTGTAATTATGGGAGTATTATGGGGGAGGGGGTCCTGTGTAATGATGGTGGTAGTATGGGGGAGGGTCCTGTGTAATGATGGGAGTATTATGGGGGAGGGGGTCCTGTGTAATGATGGTGGTAGTATGGGGGAGGGGGGGGGGGTCCTGTGTAATGATGGGTATAGTGTGAGGGAGGGGGTCCTGTGTAATGTTGAGGGTAGTATGGGGGAGGGGGTCCTGTGTAATGATGGTAATATTATGGGGGAGGGGGGTCCTGTGTAATGATGGGAGTATTATGGGGGAGGGGGTCCTGTGTAATGATGGGAGTATTATGGGGGGGGGTCCTGTGTAATGATGGTAATATTATGGGGGAGGGGTCCTGTGTAATGATGGGAGTATTATGGGGGGGGTCCTGTGTAATAATGGTGGTAGTATGGGGGAGGGGGGGTCCTGTGTAATGATGGGAGTATTATGGGGGGGTCCTGTGTAATGATGGGAGTATTATGGGGGAGGGGGTCCTGTGTAATGATGGGAGTATTATGGGGGGGGGGGGGGTCCTGTGTAATGATGGTAATATTATGGGGGAGGGGTCCTGTGTAATGATGGGAATATTATGGGGGAGGGGGTCCTATCATGGGCGTCCGCTCCATAGGGCAAAGGGGGGCAATTGACCCCCCCTGGAAAATCGAGAAGGTGTTGAAGAGTTTTGCGGCCGCGGGCTATCTGAGCTGTCCCGGGCTGGATGTCACACAGGCACAGCGAGCAGAGTGAAGCCGCCTCCCCGCCAGTGTTTATGTGTACACAGGGGGAGGAAACCTGCTGTGCCTGTGCAGCGTTGATTGCTGATCTGAGGTACTGAATGAAATGGGGGAGGGGGGTCCATCTGTGCTTAAGGGGGGGGGGTTGTGCTGAATGGGGGTCCATCTGTGCTGAAGGAGGTGTCTGTACTGAAGGGGGGTCCATCTGTGCTGAAGAGGGGTCTGTGCGGAATGGGGGGTCTGTGCTGAAGGGGGATCCATCTGTGCTGAATGGAGGGGTTTGTGCAGAATGGGGGGTCTGTGCTGAAGGGGGTCCATCTGTGCTGAATGAAGGGGTTTG
Organism: Rana temporaria; assembly: GCF_905171775.1. Lineage (NCBI taxonomy): Eukaryota > Metazoa > Chordata > Amphibia > Anura > Ranidae > Rana > Rana temporaria. The sequence continues at coordinate 53,637,897 of NC_053500.1, read as the reverse complement.
TGCAGAATGGGGGGGGGGGGGGCTGTGCTGAAGGGGGGTCCACCTGTGCTGAATGGAGGGGTCTGTGCTGAAGGGGGGGTCCATCTGTGCTGAACGGGGGTCTATCTGTGCTGAAGGGGGGTCTGTACATTCTCTAGGCTATATTTATATGGGCAATGAGTGAAGCTTAATTATCTCAAGAGCTATTTCACACTGCCAGCTGGTGTTAAATCGGTAAAGCGGCGCTAAAAAGCATCAGTTTACCATCGTTTTAACTGCGCTATTCGGTCGCTAGCCGGGCGCTTTTAACCCCCGCTAGCGTTTGAAGAAAGGGTTAAATGCGACTATGTATCGCTGCTGCCGAATCGCCCCTCCCTGAAAAAATTTAAGCGGACGCCCATGGGTCCTATGTAATGATGTGAGTATTATGGGGGGGGGGGGGGGTCCTGTGTAATGATGGTGGTAGTATGGGGGAGGGGGGGTCCTGTGTAATGATGGGAGTATTATGGGGGGGGTCCTGTGTAATGATGGGAGTATTATGGGGGAGGGGGTCCTGTGTAATGATGGGAGTATTATGGGGGGGAGGGGGTCCTGTGTAATGATGGGAATATTATGGGGGAGGGGGTCCTGTGTAATGATGGGAGTATTATGGGGGGGGGGGTCCTGTGTAATGATGGTAATATTATGGGGGGGGGGGTCCTGTGTAATGATGGGAGTATTATGGGGGAGGGGTCCTGTGTAATGATGGTGGTAGTATGGGGGAGGGGGGGTCCTGTGTAATGAGGAGGGGTCCTGTGTAAAATGTTTTCCCGGGTCCAATCAATATTAAAGACAGTGTAGCATATTCAGGGAATTTTGCAGGCTACCATTCATTATGATCTGATCGGGTGTCGGTGGGTGTCAGACACATGTGTCCGTTGATATCCGTCGCTCCATAGAGGAGACTGGAGGGTCTGATCCGCCCACATTAGGGCCCCTATTCGTTGTACTTTGCGTGTTTCTTCGGGGGGGGGGGGGGGCATTGCGCCTTTTTTGGCCCCACAGACTTTCACACGTTTTTTTTAGGTGCTCCAATTAAAGTCCACAGGGCCACAAACACCTAAAGCCCCTATCGCTAGGCGTCCGAATGTGTAAAACAATGGATATTATTTTAATTTTTTAACATTTTTATTGAAATTTCCATACAAATAACAGGAAAATGAAAGCTGCCCATAAAACAATGGATGTTATTTTAATTTTTTATCATTTTTATTGGAATATCCATACAAATAACAGGAAAATGAAAGCTGCCTATAAAACAATGGATATTATTTTTGTTTTTTTATCATTTTGATTGAAATTTCCATAGAAATAACAGAAAAATGAAAGCTGCCTATAAAATCGCGTGGATCTCCAGAACGCTCAGGTGTGATTGGCCTATGTATTCCTGTGGCCCTGGATCCTGGCTCCTCACATCCTGTAGTAGAAATGTCTCTCTTCCTGTCTTCTCTTCATTGTCCAGTGTTTTCCTGTGTCATTTCTCAGCCGCTCGTTCCTCCATAACATTGTGTCCCCTCCCTGTGTCTGCCTGTGCTCTCCTCCTTCTATCATCCACCCTATCTCCCTTTTTTTTTCCTCCCCTCCCCTCTTCTCAGCTTTGCCTCTCACACATCGAGTTGTGGAAGTGCTGGAGAGAGATGAGTGCTGGAGACTAGAGGCAATCTGTGTGTGGAAGTGGGGGGTGATCTCACCAATGGTCCAGCAGAACAGGATGGCCAGGACCCCGTCCAGCTCTACACAGGAGATCCAGATGGATGTGTTAGAGGGGCACAGCCTGCAGGTGAGATCCATTCCTCATTATACACCCTCCCGTCTCTGGGCATCCTACACCTTCCTGTCCCTGGGCATCCTACACCCTCCCGTCCCTGGGCATCCTACACCCTCCCGTCCCTGGGCATCATACACCCTCCCGTCCCTGGGCATCCTACACCCTCCCGTCCCTGGGCATCCTTCACCCTCCCGTCCCTGGGCATCCTTCACCCTCCCGTCCCTGGGCATCCTACACCCTCCCGTCCCTGGGCATCCTTCACCCTCCCGTCTCTGGGCATCCTACACCCTCCCGTCCCTGGGCATCCTTCACCCTCCCGTCCCTGGGCATCCTTCGTCCTCCCGTCCCTGGGCACCCTACACCCTCCCGTCCCTGGGCATCATACACCCTCCCGTCCCTGGGCATCCTACACCCTCCCGTCCCTGGGCATCATACACCCTCCTGTCCCTGGGCATCGTACACCCTCCCATCCCTGGGCATCCTACACCCTCCCGTCCCTGGGCATCCCAAACCCTCCCGTCCCTGGGCATCCTACACCCTCCCGTCCCTGGGCGTACGTACATCATAGCTTAGCAACGCAAAAAATAGGTGTCGTAAAATCCTCATCCGTAGACAGCCAGTCATCTGTGATTTTTATTTGTTATACAACGCCGATTTATAATAATATAACAGAGGTGCAGACACAAAGATCAAATGATGGGAATATGGACTCTGCGATGATGCAGGCTGTGGCTATGAAGTCATTAGAGACAGGCGGAGAGGAAAAAAACGTATATATATATATGATGTATATTTCCACCAAACACATTCACAGACAGCTGGTGGTGAGCAGGTAAACACAGGATGCTGTGGGGGATGGGAGCTGTCACATAGGGGGTTGCTCTTGTAGCACTGAAAGGGTTAAATGTGACTGGGAGTCGGTGGGAGATAACCCAGCCAGTCCTGTGCTCTGATTATCATTTTTTTTTTTTATGATCTATTGCTCCGGAGGTAATAATCGCCTTTTATTCTGAAGATTGGAACGCTGCTTAAAGCACCAGGTATTATTATGGTTATGTAGAAATTCAAAGTAAAGCCCCCATACACACTATTAGATCTTCTGCAGATTTACCAAACACATATAATACGAGGTCATACCATAAGACCCCCCATACACACTATTAGATCTTCTACAGATTTACCAAGCACATATAATACGAGGTCATACCTTAAGACCCCCATACACAGTATTCGATTTTCTGCAGATTTTCTGCAGATTTACTAAAACCATGTAGTACAAGGGCCTGCCTGATTGAATACAAAGGGCCAGATCCACGTACCTTGGTGCATCTATACGTCCGGCGTAGCGTATCTCAGATACACTACGCCTCCGTAACTTACATCGTATTTTCCGTATCCTCAAAGAATTTGCGCCGTAAGTTACGGCGGCGTAGTGTAACTGTGTCGGCGTAAGGGCGCGCAATTCAAATGGATGAGATGGGGGCGTGTTTTATGGTAATTCCTATTGACCCCACGTAATCAACGTTTTTTTTTTAACGGCGCATACGCCGTCCGTGGGGGTATCCCAGTGCGCATGCTCGAAATTAACCCGCAATTCGACGTGAATGTAATTCTACGCAAAGCCCTATTCGCTAACGTTTTACGCAAACGACGTAAAAATTAGATGCTGGCCCGACGTCCATACTTAACATTGAGTACGCCTCATAGAGCAGGGGTAACGTTACGCCGAAAAAAGCCTTACGGAAACTACATAAAAAAAATGCGCCGGCCGGACGTACGTTTGTGGATTGGCGTATCCAGCTAATTTGCATACTCGACGCGGAAATCGACGGAAGCGCCACCTAGCGGCCAGCGGAAATATGCACCTTAGATCCGACGGCGTACTAAGACGTACGTCAGTCGGATGTAGCCCAGCTTCAGGCGTATCTTGTTTTGTGGATACAAAACAAAGATACGCCGGAGCAACCTAGAAGTTACGCGGCGTATCAATAGATACGCCGTCGTAACTTCTTCGTGGATCTGGCCCAAATTGTACATTTTAAGGTTTGACCTCATATTATATGGTTTTGGTAAATCTGAAGACAAAAATCTGCAGAAAATCTAATAGTGTGTATGGGGTCTTAAAGAGGAAGTAAACCCCCCCAAAAAATTCCTGTAAAAAAATAAATAAAAAAAATCCCTGCAAGAAAAAGGCATAATGAGCTAGTATGCACAGCATACTAGCTCATTATGTGGCACTTACCTGAGATCGAAGCCCCCAAAGCGCTCCTCGTTCCCCTGCCCCTCACTTTTAGATTGTAAGCTCACATGAACAAGACCCTCCTAATCCTCTATATATTGTAACTGTTCTGTCTTCCTTTATTTTGTAAAGTGCTGCTCTATATAATATATAATGTATATTTTATACATAATATATTATACAATATATTATTATATATATAATTATAATATTACAATATATATTATTATAATAATAATATAATAAAAATAGTAGTAGTAATAGCAATCATTTCTTATTATTTCATTATGTAATTAAAGGAGGGGGATTATGTAAAATAGAGGCAGTCGTTTAGAATAAGTTTCTATTTATAGTTCATGTAGTAGTTACATATATAGGTATATTTTCAGTTTCTATTAATAGTTCACGATGTATTTGTGTGTATATAGAAAAAAATATTTATTGCAAAATTAAAAACCAGAAATGACTTTGAATACTATGCAATTTCTTGTTTTTCATTTTTCAATAAATATTTTTTTCCATAGATACACATACAATGGGATTGCGTTGGGATTGCCGCACAATAAATATTTGATAAAAAATTTAAAACAAGTACATAGTTTTCAAATTGTTTTAAATTTTTTATTAAATATTTCTTGTGCGGCAATCCCAACGCAATCCCATTGTATGTGTATCTATGGAAAAAAATATTTATTAAAACATGAAAAACAAGAAATTGCATAGTATTCAAAGCAATTTCTTGTTTTTAATTTTTCAATAAATATATATTTTTTCTATATTTACACATACATTGGGATTGCTGAACAGGAAATATTTAATTTGAAATTAATAACAAGAAATTACATAGTATTCAAAGTGAAAAATTTAAAACAAGAAATTACTTTAAATACTATGGGGTAGATTCAGAAAGAAGTTACGCTGGCGTATCTATTGATACGCCGCGTAACTTCTAGGATGCTCCTGCGTATCTTTTTTCTGTATTCAGAAAACAAGATACGCCGGAATTTGGCTAAGATCCGACTGGCGTAAGTCTCTTACGCCGTCGTATCTTAGTTGCATATTTACGCTGGCCGCTAAGTGGCGCTTCCTTCAATTTACGCAAGGAATATGCAAATTAGGTAGATACGCCAATTCAGAAACGTACGTCCGACCTGGCGCATTTTTTTACGTCGTCTACGTTAGGCTTTTTCCGGCGTAAAGTTACCCCTGCTATATGAGGCGTAACCTATGTTAAGTATGGACGTCGGGCCAGCGTCAAATTTTCCGTCGATTACGTCGTTTGCGTGAGTCGTTCGCGAATAGGGCTGTGCGTAATTTACGTTCACGTCGAAAGCATTGGCTTTTTGCGGGTTAATTTGGAGCATGCGCACTGGGTTACGTTCACGGACGGCGCATGCGCCGTTAGTCAAAAACGTCATTTACGTGGGCTCATGTTTTATTTACATAAAACACGCCCACCTCTTCACAATTTGAATTAGGCGCGCTTACGCCGGCAGATTTACGCTACACTGCCGTAACTTAGGGCGCAGGTTCTTGGTGAATACAGAACCTGCCTCACTAAGTTACGGCGGCGTAGCGTATCTGAGATACGCTACGCCCGCACAAAGTTACGGCGCGCTATCTGAATCTAGCCCTCTGTAATTTCTTGTTTTTAATTTTAACTTAAATAATTCCTGTTCAGCAATTCCAATGCATGTGTGTGTATATAGAAAAAAATATTTATTGAAAAATTAAAAACAAGAAATGACTTTGAATACTATGTAATTTCTTCATTTTTAATTTTTAATGAAATATTTCCTGTTCAGCAATCCCAATGCATGTGTGTAGATATAGAAAAAATATTTATTGAAAAATTAAAAACAAGAAATGAATCAACAAACTCATTTTAAATTAAATATGTTTTTCTATATATACACATACATTGGGATTGATGAACGGGAAATATTTAATTTAAAATTAAAAACAAGAAGTTACATAGTATTTAAAGTCACTTCTGGTTTTAAAATTTTCACTTTGAATACTATGTCATTTCTTGTTTTTAATTTTAAATGAAACATTTCCTGTGCAGCAATCCCAACGTTTTTCTATATATATATATATATATATATATATATATATATATATATATATATATAGCCTTTGTGTTAATTATTGCGTTTTTATACATATATATATCTATAGCTCTCTCTCTCTCTCTCTCTCTCTCTCTCTCTCTCTCTCATCTATATATATATATAATATATATATATATATATATAAATATATATAATATCTATCTATCTATCTATATACACGGTAGATAGAGATATCTATAGATATATCTCTCTCTCTCTCTCTCTCTCTCTCTCTCTCTCTCTATCGATCTCTCTCTCTCTCTCTCTCTCTCTATCGATATATCTCTCTCTCTCTATCTATCAATATATCTCTCTCTCTCTCTATCTCTATCTATCTATCTATCTATCTATCTATCTATCTATCTATATACACGGTAGATAGAGATATATCTATAGATATATCTCTCTCTCTATCTATCGATATCTCTCTCTCTCTCTCTCTATCGATATCTCTCTCTCTCTTTCTATATATATATATATATATATATATATATATATATATATATATATATATATATATATATATATATATATATATAGAAAGAGAGAGAGAGATATCGATAGAGAGTGAGAGAGAGAGAGATATATATATCGATAGATTGAGAGAGAGAGAGATATATCGAGAGATAGATACAGAGAGAGAGAGAGAGAGAGAGAGAGAGATATCTATCTATAGACAGATATATATCTCTATCTCTCTCTCCTCTCTCTCTCTCTCTCTCTAGATAGAGATATATCTATCTATCTATCTATCTATCTATCTATATATATATATATATATATATATATATATATATATATATATATATATATATATATATATATATATATATA